>NC_136791.1:48152784-48311028 GCF_951216825.1 Electrona antarctica
ATTGCAGCAGCGAGAGAGACGGAGATCTCCGCTGCGTGTGTGAGTGCCTATATCCCGGTGAGTGCAGGAACAAGAGCGGATGAGTGCCACTGATGCTTGACTGGGGTGAGGAGAGGGAGAAGGGGGGTGGGGTGGGTTGGGGGGGGGAGCAAAGAGTCTACCAAAAAAAGGAACCCCAGAGGTGGCTATCATCACTGAGAACCCGGCACGGTTGTTTTGAGGCTCTCATGTCTCTCTCTCGCTCTGTCCCTTTTCTGCTCTTTCTCTCGCGCTGCTGCTGATCTGAATATTTCGCAGATGTACCACAACTATTCCAGTTGTCACTGCTGCGCCGGCCGCCTCTCGTCTGGACCCCTCGCAGCCTACGCGTGCTTCCCCCGTGGCCGGACGGAACACTGGCGCCCTGTGGAATAGATGGACGAACACCGAGCTCCACAGGGGATCTGTGCTTTCTTCTTGTCCTTTACACCTCTAATCTGTTTCTCAAGGTAATGTTCATCATGTTTCTATAACCTCCTTCTTCTTTCAGCGGTCTGGGAGTCAATAATTCACACTGTGTACATTCCACTTACTGTATGTGTGGCAGTGATGGGGGTGGGTGCAGGTTGGGGGGGTGGTGGTGGGGGGGGGGGGATTATGCAGCTGAAAACCTATTTTAAGAGTAATTTCCACAGCAGAGTGAATATGCATATCAGAAGCCACATAATGATGCTGTAGGACTCCCCAATCCTTTGGTTGGCGGTCCTGCGTGTGTGTGAGGTATGAATAAATAAGGCGGGGGGGGGGGGGGGGGGGGGGTCTCTGCATCCAAGCAGTGAGGACTCATGTTCAATCACAGCAACAGAATAAAAGGGTTCTCTTCTAAATTTTGAAATGCCAGTTATAGACATTGATATGATCGACTTTGATTCATATTTAATGTTTTATTTTGACACGCCACGCACAAAAGCCGAAACAGATACTACTGTTTGCAGATATAGCTCTAAGATTGACTGCATTATGTGGTGAAGAATATTGATAGGTACCCTAAATCTATTCGGACGAGAGAGAGAGGGAAGAATATTCTTTCAGAGTATATCTCTTGGAGCAGTATACAGTACTGTGTATAAGGGAAAAAGTCAGACTTATCATGACTAATGATGGCATGTGTGTGTGTGTGACCAACAAGGCTCCAGGGCACTGCATCACATACAGAGTTGCTGTTATTTCAATCTCTCTCTCTCTCTCTCTCTCTCTCTCTCTCTCTCTCTCCCCACAGCTTATCCCATTTTGGGTGGGAACCCCTTTTGGTGTTAGCATTATGTTATGCTTTAGCTATTGAAAAATAGCAGATCTACAAGCTCATAGCGCGCCACCTTGTAGATCTGCTATTTTTGAAAAATCGAAGAACTGACATAGAACTGACATATAGAAACACTTTTTCAGAAAACTGTCAGGATGTAGAAGACATTTTTTAGAATCTGATCTCAGGTCAGAACGGCTTATTATGTTACCACAAGTATAGCTCCTATAACCTGACCACCTCAGTTTATGACAGACATATAGTCAGGCAGCCTACTGTACCTCTCAAAGGGCGGCAGTGGCTCTCAGGTGGCAGTGAGGAGGTAGAGTTGTCCGTTTGGCAACTGGATGGAAGGTTCCCGGCTCTATCCCTGGCTCCTTCTGTCTTTGAGCTAGCCCATTTAGACCATACCATCCATTCTACAAATGTCTTCTAATGTCTTCTGAGACAGTTCTGTGAAAAACCCATGTTTCTATGTCAGTCGTGTTCAAAAAGTGTCAAGGACCCCCAAAAATATATGTAATTGGCCCGCCGACCCCCATCTGAAAATATGTTGTTCCAGGGACCACCTGCCAGAAGCAAAGATTTGAGTTAAAAATGTTCACTCTGAAAGAATATAATATTCAAAGATTTGTGCCTCATTTTCATGATTTTTCAAAAATAGCAGACCTACAAGCTCGTAGCGCGCCACTCGGTGGCGCGCTATGAGCTTGTAGATCTGCTATTTTTCAATAGCTAAATTATAACATAATGTTTAAAACACCAAAAGTGGATCCCGCCCACAATGGGTTAAGATACTGAGCCCCTAACTGGCCCCGATGCGTAGGTGTGTGCCTTGCATGGTCGCCTCCGTCTCCGGGGTGTGTTACTGTAACACATTATAACACTACAAGTGCTTTGGATAAAGGCTATAGAAATACAGACCAATTACCAAGGTCCTTCGTAATTACCATATCAAACTGCATGCTTCAAGAGTCAGTGGCTACACTTGTCAGCTCATCATCTACACCGTTTGATGTAAATAGTCATTACACACCGAGTGTATACGTTCCCCAACATTTCACAGTATATGACAATAAGCCCACTGGCGGCACAATAGTCATTAACCCATTCAGGCCTGACGTCGAAATTAAAAAAAAAAAGTTTTCTAAATCATGACAATTTTCGGAAAGATTTGAGGCACATTTTAACTATTTAAAAAAAATAGCAGACCTACAAGTTCATAGCGCGCCACTCGGTGGCGCGCTATGAGCTTGTAGATCTGCTATTTTTCAATAGCTAAATTATAACAATGTTTAAAACACCAAAACGGGTTCCCGCCCCAAAATGGGTTAATGGTTAATGTGGTTAAACGCTAACGTGACATGGATGCGTTCCAGGTCTCAATGGATTAAATATAATCAGGCTACAGTGTTGCAATATGAGTGATATCGAGACGATGCTGAGACAGAGAATTCGTTGTTCTCGTCTGCAGCTCAGCCACTTTCTTCCAGTAAATGCTGTTTTGCGCCCTCCATCCCCCTGTACGGTGCGATAGCCCTGTCTCTTTTCTGTCATTTTTTTTTAAGGGAGATTCACACTGGCAGGAGAGCCTGTGATAAAAAAAATGCTCCCTCTGCCTGTCAAGGCCTCTCCAAACTTAACTCCTTTTGAACGGGAACCCCTTTTGGTGTTTTAACTAAGCATTATGTTATAATTTAGCTATTGAAAAATAGCAGATCTACAAGCGCATAGCGCGCCACCGAGTGGCGCGCTACGAGCTTGTAGATCTGCTATTTTTTTTAAATCGCGAAAATGCGGCACAAATCTTTGAATATATATTCTTTCAGAAGACTTTTTTTTTTATTTCGACGTCAGGCCTAAATAAGTTAACTCCTTTCTCTGGGATCCATTTCACAGCCGGTGCTCTGCTCTCAGCCAGCGGTAGTGGGGATAGGGAGCTTAAAAAAAATAAAACTTCCCGCTATTCCCCCTGTAACAGAAAGTACTGCTCGGCGATAAATCTTTTAAGCCAATGTCATAAAGCGCACTTTCACAGGTGTAGCCTGCAGCCGGCCTATACAGAGAACATTGGACGAAAGCCGAGTAGTGTGTACGCACGCGCGTGTGTGTGTGTGTGCGTGCGTTCATTTATGCGTGTGCACATGGTTGTTTCCCTGAATCTGTGTGTGTGTGTGTGTGTGTGTGTGTGTGTGTGTGTGTGTGTGTGTGTGTGTGTGTGTGTGTGTGTGTGTGTGTGTGTGTGTGTGTGTGTGTGTGTGTGTGTGTGTGTGTGTGTGTGTGTGTGTGTGTGTGTGTGTGTGTGTGTGTGTGTGTGTGTGTGGGGGGGGGGGGTGGGGGGGTGGGTTGGGTGGATGCAATACAGAGGAATACTCAGTGCCAGTGGGAGTGTCTCACTTCACAAAAGGACAGAAGACAATGTGAATTTCCAGGATTAAGAAGGCTTACACTGCTGCTAGACAGAGAGCTTATGCTGTGTTGAGAGGAGATCACAGCAACATTGAGGAAATGCCATGTGTAACAGAGCCAATACACACGCACGCACGCACGCACGCACACTGATGGGCACATACAAACACACTCATGGCCACACTCATAGGCTGGCACGCACACACGCGGGCAGCCGGGCACGCACAGACACGCACGCACGCACGCACGCACACACACACACACACACACACACACACACACACACACACACACACACACACACACACACACACACCAAAAATGTTGAATTTTACACATTTTACGATACACAGTAAAATTAAGGGCTTTAATTTAACTTTTCAAATGTGAAAAATGGGCCATTTCTTAGCAAAGATGAATTACCACTCAAGATGTTTCCTGTGCATAAAACTGTATTAATGGAGTGTGGAGTGAGAAGGACACAGAGGTCCTCTCTAATGCCATGCCCTGTCATTTATGCTAATATTCCTCATGCAACATGCATGCCGTGCACAAGTATGCATAATATGTTGATGGTGGCGGACGTACGATGAAGAGCAAAGGCTTTCCGATGCATAATAATTAGTATACAGATTCTTGTGTACTGTACGGCCTGGTGTCACATCAAAAGCATCCGAGAAAGTACAAACTGGCCTCATAACAACACAGTACGGCCTCAACCCAACCCATGGTATATACAGTATTATCCCATTCTCGACGGTAACCCCTTTTGGTGTTTTAAACATTGTTATGCTTTAGCTATTGAAAAATAGCAGATCTACAAGCTCATAGCGCGCCACCGAGTGGCGCGCTATGAGCTTGTAGGTCTGCTATTTTTGAAAAATCGTGAAAATATTTATTTCAGATTTTAGAAGATTTTAGATTTTATTTTTTTTAATTTCGAGGTCAGGCCTAAATGGATTATTACACCGCAATCATCTTGTTCGCCACGCCGTGTAACATATATTTTGTGTCGAGGGCAGTCGCTATTAGTGGTGTAATCGTTGTTATGTTAGCAGGGCATGCAACAACGACATTACTTGACTGATCGTGGACATACAGTGTCATTTTCAATTATCACTCAGTCTGGTGAGACGTACTGTAGGAGGAAACTAGGCAGGAGGCAAACCATAGTCCTAGAGACCTCCCAGTGCCTGATGTCCCCCAAGAACACACAAGGCAGGGAGAGCTTCCTACTAGTTCTGGCAGGGGAGAAAGGACAGTGGGCGGGTCCGTGGGGGGGGGGGGTGCCCTGGGCACGGCGGTTGCTGAGGTGTGGTCAGCACTGGTTTGCTGCACCTGGCCGGCAGGTTTCGAACCACAGCCTGTTGGCCGGGTGTGGCTCGCCCTCCCGGTGCTGGTTGCGCCTCGGTGATGGCTGTGCACGGGGCGCTCCTCCGTGGACTTGTCTATAGCTGGAAGCCTGGAGGAGAGGAGCAGTGACTTGGCCAATCACTGCTGACCCGCCAACTGGAGAGTGTAGTGGTTGAGGGTTGAAACACTCTCTCTCCTCCAGGCCAAGGCATCCATTAGAAATGGATTATATTCGCATCTTTGATGTATTTACAAACAAAAACTCAGGAACTTGTCTGTCATTACAGTGTGTTGTGATGTCTGGCACAGGGACCTAGAGACACATCTCCTCTGTGCAAGCCAGGCCTATAGCTTCCTCTCTGGATTGCAAGAGAGTATAATATCATGACTCAGCATTTGTTTTAATCAGCTGTGTCGTCACTGCATGGGTAATGTGTTCTGCCCCCATGCATGTGTACATTACAGATCCTATTCAAACAGTCCAAACATTGAGAACATTGTGGTGATAATAATGGCTAACGGGTCACTCTTGGTAGCCGAAGCCGTTTGGCATGTGTAAAAACAGCCGTCCCATGCCCTATAAACGTGAATGCCTGTTATGCTGGTGTGTCACCACTTCCTGCATCCGTTGTTTGAAATCAAATGCCTTCCAGCTTTTCGTACACATTCCAGCCATTTAATGTTTCTGTTCACTTAGTAAGAGACCACACCTTCGCTCAAGTTTAACAGTTTATTGAATGATAAATGGGGGGAGGAGGGGAACCCGGGATGGGTGAGACTCAGGGTGGGGGAGTAGTCTCGGGAGAGGACGCCGTGTATGCGCGCTCGGAGAGCGGACGTCTCTGCTCCGGTACTGCCCGGGTTCCTGAAAGAGAAGGAGAGAAGTGTGATTATGGAGATGGAGGTGGAAGGGGTGGATGGAGGGATTGTTCTCGACCACGTAGGCAGTGAGAACGGGTAGTTGTCGGCGCACAGGTGTATTTATACTGTGGTGATTGTGGCAGGATTGGACAGGTGATAATGGAAGGCAGGTTTGATAAGGAAGGGGGAGTGATTGATAAGGAGGGGGGAGTGGTTAAGGTCGAGCGGAAGGAGGCCTCTTCTCCCGAAACTGCGTTGTATAAATACAACTTCCCATAGTCTGAGATACAGGAAAGGCAGAACAGAGAGAGAGAGAGGGAAAACTTGCTGCAGGTCTGAGACGCTGAGCACAAAATGCATCTGGGGGTGATTGGGGGTGGGAGACTGGGAGTCCACACCAATTTCGGTGCCAAGTCTCCAACTTAGTCATGGTGTGTTTTGAGTGTTAATAAGCCAATCAGAGTGCCGGCTCCCATTACCTTTGAGGCCTGCAGATGTGCCTTCATCATAGCCCACTGTTAATTATATAAAGCTAGGAGGAGATGCTACTGTAACTGCTTAGTGAAATTGCATTCCGTCTATGGCAGCAGCATGATGTCAGGAGATGGTTTGCTACAACTAGAGGTAGCCTACTGGGGCCACTGTGTGGCTCTCACACCGATGTTGCACCGCCGACCCAATCGATATGTCCGAGTCATCGTGTTGAGGGCTTCGTCAGGGTACCTGTTGTACCCGTATGTCTGTGTCCCTTTTGTGCCCATATATGGAGATATGAGATCTCTATGTGTCTGTCTACCTGTGTCCTTTTTAATGTTTTTTTTGTGGCTTTCGCCTTTATTTTATATATTTTATGGAGGGACAGACAGTAGGCTGACAGGAAATGGGGAGAGAGATGGGGGGGAAGACATGCAGTAAAAGGCCGTCGGGATCGGGAGTCGAACCCGCGGCACACTGCCAGACTGGCTTACCAGCCAAGGTGCCTGGACCATTGAGCCATGGCCCAGGCCACCTGTGTCCCTTTTATTCCCATATAATTCCTGATATCATTAGTATATGCCCATTGGTATGCCCATATACTGTATGAGCATATTGGTTGGATCGGCAGTTCTAGACAAACGCATCAGAACGACTTGACAGCAGGCACTGCACTTCCCTGAGTCCTTGCCAATGTGCAGGCCGAGTTTGAAGTCGGTCAGTCCCATATGCACACGACTATATATGGGCATATGGGCGGATCTGTGGCTCTGGACAACCCGATATGTTGGTTTTATGCTTATAATGAATAGCATTTTTATAGCGCTTTTCCAAGTGCTCAAAGCGCTTTACAATGGTTCATTCATTCATACATTGGGAGGTGGAGCGGCGAACAGTCGACGCAAGCGTCCTCACTTCCCACATTTACACACCAATGGTGGTGTGCTTACACCGACCGACTCATTGGAGTTGGCGGTTCAGTGTCTTGCCCAAGGACACTTCGACATGTGGACAGGAGGAGCCGGGATTCGAACCACCGACCCAGGGATCATTGGACGACCTGCTCTACCTCCTGAGCCACAGCCGCCCTTATGTCTGATCACCACAAGACCCTCAACAACTAGGCTCCCCGCTTATACCTCTCTGACCTCCTCCAACACCACGCCACCCCTCCAGCTCCCTGGAGGTCTGGTGAAGGTGATGCCAACCTCCTGGACATCCCCAAAACGTTGTCCGTTGCAGTCCCCTCCCTTTGGAAGTCACTCCCACCTCACATCAAGGCCGCTCCTCCCACCCTTGCCCAAACAAAGTCTCCCTCAAAACCCACCTTTTCAGACTTTCTTTCGCCGCCTAATTCAAACTCCCTTTCTGCTTTTAGTCCTATAGCTTAGTGTTTTTTTCCCTTTTTGAGTGGTGTTAGTACCCGTGTGTGTTTGTGCCGGTACGGGTGAGCATGTTTGCTATGGTTAGTATGTGACGTCACTGCACCACTCAGTTCACACGGGTGTGATTTTTTTTATATATATATATGTTTTTTTCCTTTCTCTCTATAATAAAATTGTTTTGTTTCTAAAGCAACTTTGGGTACCAAGGAATGTGATTATATGTGTGTTATAACGATACAGGTGGTTATAATATCGGTTATATCTGAGTCTGAGTGACATGGCCTTGGTCTGCCTACTGGCCCTCCCAGTAGCCAATTTTAATATAGGATACAGAAAACAGTAGAGCACAAACTCTGTGGGTAAGATATCAGTACACTCTGATTGCGCCAGATCACACACCTCATTTTAAGACCTACAAAGTACGCTAAATAGGTGGCAAGATGATGTGTTATCTAGACAATGGGGGTGTAAAAAAAAGACGTCATCGTTCGGAAGATAGCAATGAGCTATTGAGCTATCATAGAGCAATGAGCTATCATAGCGCGCCACCGAGTGGCGCGCTACGAGCTTGTAGATCTGCCATTTTTGAAAAATCAAAGAACGACTGACAGAAACATAGCTTTTTCAGAAAACTGTCGGGATGTAGAAGACATTTTTAGAATCTGATCTCAGGTCAAAATGGCTTAATGTGATATGCGCTCTTACCAGGTGAGCCAACCAACCCCCCCATACTAGATTTTGACCTACCTACAGTTGTCTTTTTTTCCTTTTTTTTCCTCCACATCGCAACATTTTTAGTGTGAAGAACTGAAAGGCGATTGGAACAGACAACGTGGCCTGCCGTAGTACATAAGGAGATTTAAGAGGATTATACTTTTGCAATTTTAGAGTCAATGCATTATTCATAATCCTTTGCATGGCTGAGGCCAAATCAGGAAAGGACCTCAGGTCATTAGCAGAGATACAGCTCTCTGGGAGAGAGGCAGTAGGTGGAGAAGGAGGACTAAAGCCTAATTTATACTTAATCGTACGACCACTTGCAGACAAAAACTAAAAAAAATAAAGGAGTGAGATGATTCAAGGCTATAATTGCAGCACACAGTGCCAGTGGTGGAAGAAAGTACTGATATCTTTTACTTGGGTATTGCGACGGCGGGGGGGATGGGGGGGAGGGGGGTTGTCGGGATCGGGACTCGAACCTGCCACACACTGTCAGGCTGGATTGCCAGCCTGGGTGCCTGGACCGCTCGACCGCGGCCCAGGCCCCCCTCTCAATTTCTCTCTCTATCTCTTACTTGCTGTCTGCCTGTCTGTCTCTCTTGCCCTCTTCCATGCAGGATGGTGAACCCCAAGGCATTTCTGCATTCTCTGTGTGAATTAGTTAGATACTTTAAAAGCCTTATGCCTTATCTATGACAAGTAAGACGCGCGAACGCGGGAAGCGAACGCAGCTCGTAAATTGCAAAAACAACAATTAGAATAAATTACGTAATTTTGTAAGGTTTTTGTTAAGTTCTCTTTTTTTTGTGTTTTTTAAGATTTTTTTAAGTTAAGTTTTTTTTAAGTGAAGTTTTTTTTAAGTTAAGTTTTGTGTGTGTGTGCGTGCGTGCGTGTTTTTCCTTTTTAAGTATTTTTTTTAAGTTTAAGTTTTTTTTAAGTGAAGTTTTTTTTAAGTTACGTTTTGTGTGTGTGTGCGTGCGTGCGTGTTTTTCCTTTTTAAGTTTTTTTTTTAAGTTTAAGTTTTTTTTAAGTTAAGTTTTTTTTAAGTTAAGTTTTGTGTGTGTGCGTGCGGGCGGGCGGGCGTGCGTGCGTGCGTGCGTGCGTGCACTATTATTTTGGGCTAGTATTGACAGTGTCGTCGTTAAGCAGCTAAAGGTGCGCCCTCTGGTGGCAGGCCGGTGGTGTTACAGCGTGACGGACAGACAGACAGGATCTGCTGGGTCTCATAGTAAATGCTCACTGCGTTCGCAACTACTGCGTGTGCTTAGAACGGGTCTCCTGCAGATGCGATTATGCTGCCAGAGGTATGAGATTGTTCTTTCTGGGTGTGAAATAATGTGATCTCATGTGAATCGGCCTGGAAGTGCTGGAAATTCCTTTTTAGCCACAGAGTCGCGTCTGACAAACAACTTATGCTGAAATCAAAGCGACGTGAGGTTGATGTTGCACAGGGGATGTCCACCCCCCCCCCCCCCCCTTTATGAATGTATTGCATAAATCCATGACGCAGCTGACTATATTGTACTTGTCACGATCCGTGACCTGTTCTGTCTCTTTGCTGTGTTTTCTTATGTCCTGGGTTTTTAGTTAAGAGTTTTACCTTACACTTGTGTACCTTTTTATTTTGTAGTATTGTGTTGTGCTTTCCTGTCTGCCCCTTTGGTTTTGTACCTGCCTTGTCTATTTTGTGATTAGTCTAGTTTTCTCCATCTGTGTCTTGTTAGTCTCCCAGCCAATCCCTGTGTTGATTTGTCAGTTGTATTTCACCTTTGTCCAGTTAGTCCTTGCCTATTTATATTCCCCTGGTTTTTCAGTTCCTTGCTGGTTCGTTGTTAATATGTTGCCTGTGAGTATTTGTAACCAGTTTCCTTGTATGTTTCAATCCCCTAGTTTTCCCAGTATAGTTGTCCCTGTATTCCTGTGTGCCTAGTGTTCTGATGCCTCTACTGTTTTTGACCTTGCCTGTACCTGGATTTAGATTTTGCCTGCTCCTCCTGTTTTGTTTTGCAATAAACCACTGAACCTGACTTTCCCTGCCTCTGCCTCTCATCCTGCATTTGGGTCCTACACTAAACCTGACTCACACCGTGACAGTACTTCCATAATGAGATGGGGCTAGAGAGACCAACACTATCAGAGACCCTTTCATCAAGCTTCTGAATAGACTGTAGGGACTACAATGACATGTCTCCCTCTTTCAGTGACAATTGGAAGATGAAACAAAGAGACCAGATGTCTTAAAACATTCTGTTTCATCAACAGACTGGGTTATCAGGAGGCAGTGGACATTCTGCAAGGTGAAACCCATATGGCTATAGTGTCCCAAGACTCCCAAAGCATATAACCATCTGATATTTTACTATTGGCCCTTATCTGAAGTTAGTGTGTATGTGTGTGAGGAGAGCTATCTTTGTGAGATATTGACCAAAGGATATCTCGGAGGGCATGATTTTTAAAAAATAGCAGACCTACAAGCTCGTAGCGCGCCACTCGGTGGCGCGCTATGAGCTTGTAGATCTGCTATTTTTTAAATAGCTAAAGCATAACATAATGCTAACACCAAAAGGGGTTCCCGCCCCCAAAATGGGTTTTAATATGGCTATAGTGTCCCAAGACTCCCAAATCATACCATCTAATATTTTACTATTGGCCCTTATCTGAAGTTAGTGTGTATGTGTGTGAGGAGAGCTATCTTTGTGAGATATTGACCAAAGGATATCTCGGAGGGCATGATAATGGCACATCTTATCTTGATTTAGGTGCAAAGAGAGTATAGCGGAGTAATGCCAAGGATGATAAATCCTTCATACCTACTGTATGCATAAGCTTGTCCACAATACACATGCATGTGCATGTGAAATGGTGCACGTGCATATTCACAGCAAAGCATTGAGAAACAGAACTGTTACCGTACTTGTGTTGGTAATGGATGCGTGTGCTCTTTTGAAGTCGGGTAAAAGTTAGTGGTGCATTTAACTTGTAAAAAATATTAAATTCAGTCTATACCTTTTCTTTCGGAGATTTGTCTGTGTCAAACACAGCGAGTGGTGGAGAAATAATCCCTTTTGTAGGCCTGCTAGTGAGACACTAGGATTATTATTGTTTGTACTGTAGGCCTGACAGTCAAGGCTCATACATAGTCTGGATTTTCGGTGGTTAGGTGACCACCGAACTACAACATGACGTCACGAGCCGCGGTGAAGAGCAAACCACCGCCACCGCTCCAGCCCTTCTCTCTGTTTTTACTCACCACCGCTCAGCGTTATTTCAGCTCCGGTGGTCAGCTCACCACCGGAGCTGTGGTCACCTCACCACCGAAAATCCAGACTATGAATAGGCCTTTAGTCAGTCCATCAGACTGTCTGTCTGTCTGTCAGTCCATCAGACTGTCTGTCTGTCTGTCAGTCCATCCATCTTTCCGTATGTCCGTCCGCCTGCCCATCCATAGATGGACTGCAATTACATTTCCTGAGTACCTTCATCAGAGGATGATTATGGTGACCCGCATGACCTTTCCTGTAGTAGCATCACCCTTCAGCCAACGTTTTGAGTCGGAGCAGCATGGACACTATAGAGCGTCGCAGTCCCGCCCCCTAACAGGGCCCAGGAAATGATTCTCCGTTCATTTTCCTCATAGACATTTCAAAAAGTATTCATTTAAAGACCTTTTAAGCCTCGTACAAAGCCAACTCTTGTCGTGGCAAATCATGACAACAAACACAATTTTTCGGGTTGAACAAATAATTAGAAAGAAGAAGAAAACGGCACTTTTTTTGTTGTTTTTCTTCTTTGTAATTATTTGTTTGTTGTCATGATTTGTCACGACAAGAGTTGGCTTCGTACAACGCTTATTAGGTCTTTAAATAAATACGTTTTGAAATGTCTATGGGAAAAATGCATTGGAAACTATTTCCTGGGTCTGGCATCGTCATGAAAGGGGGCGGGACTGCGACGCTCTATATCTATAGTAACTCTCTCCTTTGGAATACTTTCTGCAATTCACATTGACGGGTTCACAGTGTCTTGCATTTGCAGTGATATAACATAACATGACTACATTCATAAGGAGATACAAAGCCGCACATGTCTCTCCTTTCTGTTTGGTAATACATTATTCATTGAAAGTTTATTCATTACAAAGTGTCTTGTCATATGAACAATAATCACCCAGCTCCCACCCCAACGCCTCTCCTCAACAATGCCAGGCTTCGTTTCATTTCCTCGTGCTGCCTTTCATGTCTCACCACTAGTACTGTAGTTATCAAATCTCTTGGAAATCGGTTTCATCATGTCTGAGGCAGAAAGCCCCCGTTGCCCATTTAACCCATTTTGAAATGAGATCAGCTGTCTAAGAATGTCTTCTACATCCTGACAGTTTTATGAAAAAGCTATGTTTCTATGTCAGTCGTTCTTCGATCTTTTCAAAAATAGCAGACCTACAAGCTCGTAGCGCGCCACTCGGTGGCGCGCTATGAGCTTGTAGATCTGCTATTTTTCAATAGCTAAAGCAAAACATAATGCTAACACCAAAAGGGGTTCCCGCCCAAAATGGGTTAATTGTATGACCCTCATTTTGAAAGCTCTGCAAGGGGAATACATAATATTTGCACCCTATTCTTGTATAATGAAAGCATTTCTTTTGTAACATCAAAGCACTGCCAGCACAATTAATTACATCTCCATTATTATACTGTACTATACACTGCATACTTTACTGTATACTGTGTGTGCGTGTGCGTGTGCGTGTGCACGTGTGCGTGCGTGCGTGCGTGCGTGTGTGTGTGTAAAGTTAGACTTATATGCAATTTAGAGATCTAAAGATTTGTTTTGGGGCTTTCATGCCTTTATTTACGCAATTTAATGTGCATTTCCTCTGTAAAGAAAAATCTATACTCTACTCTAGCTACAGTACAGTTGAATCCTTCCTACTCCATGACACCCATGGGGTCTGAACTTCTCTCTGTTGTTCTCCCACTTCTCAGGAAACATGGTGAGCAAGGAGGACAGCACATGCGTGGATCTCTCAAACTCGGATGAGTCGGACTGCGAGACGGTCCGTTCGCACAGTCTCGACGCGCACGGAAGGCCGCAGGTGAAGAAGAGGAACAAGGCCTTACAGGTACGATTCAAGGATATCTGCGACGCTCAGAATGAGCAACGGGGAAGGCGCTCGCGCTCCATTTCCTGCAAAGTGACGCACAGGAAGTACATGACCATGCCCTCCCGGCGCTCCATCCCCAACGTGACCAAGAGCACCGGCGTTCAGACGTCGCCGGACCTCACCAAGCGATACAAGACTTTCCCTTTTGAGAGGAAAAAGGGGCATACGTTTAAACACACCGCCCTGGTCGAGGACCACAGGGGGCAAAACAACGGCTTTTTAAGTGATATAAAGGCAGGCGCGGAGGACGACGGAAGCACGGATCGGTCCTCTGTGCACAAGGGTAAGATAGTGGGGCAGACGAAAGCGCTGCTTCACCACACGGACGACGGCGACACGGAAGACCTTCCGGGCGCCAACTGTTTAGGCGGATCCTCGCGTCCGGATCCGTCGCTCCTCTCTAAAGACCCCGAGTCGCGTCCAAACAAACCTCCCGCCGCGGCGGAGCAGGAGCGCCAGGGCCGCGGCGCCACTGGAGCCAAACACAAAGGATTACCCAAAGACGAGACGGGCGGCGCCAGCTGCACGTCCACCAAGCGCCACCTGGCCAACTCCGAGGAGATCTTACGGGACACGGGGTCAAAGGGCGCGGCGGGCCCTCCCTGGAACTCCCTGACACAGATGGAGTCTCTGGGGAGCCCCTCTGCCCGCTGCAAGCGGAAAAAGGCGACGCAGCCGAACGGACAGCAGTCGTACACGTTGCCCCACAGTGGCAAGTGCTCGGCGCAGGGTAAGGGGCAGCCCCGCGCGCGGCACGCGTCCGCCTCCTCGAAGATCCAACACACGGGCAGCGAGGACAAGGGATTTCCTGCTGGAGCCCCGCGCTTAGGGGCCAGTCAGCCGACACTAACCGGGGACGGGGATATCAAAGCACAGCTCCAAGCCATGGAGAACCTCATCAGCTCCAGCCAGGAGACCATCAAAGTTCTGCTTGGAGTCATTCAGGAGCTGGAGAAAGGCGAGGCACAGAGAGAAGGGTGAGTACGATTTTGTGCATACACTTGCATCGGTGGCACAGACCATATCATTCATATGCAATGCCAAGTGTCGGCGAGCATACGTGTAATTATTACTGTCTGCACATCAGCTCAATGCAAAAGGCAAGTGTCTATCTGACTCCTAATATATCACATCATTAGACACATGTTCCTTTTCAGACACTGAAGCGCTAACAAGCTTCATAAAGTTCTCCAGCCATGTCCAATAAGGCGGTTCCAGGAATTCCACTACTGTCGGTGTAAGAAACCATTTGCTCAAACGCACGCACGCACGCACGCACGCACGCACGCACGCACGCACGCACGCACGCACACACTGTGTACTGTATAGAACTTTATAGTGACAGAAAGCAAATTACTGTTAATAACCATAGCCACTGGAGAACAAGGCACCCCACTGTGCCTTTGTGGAACCCAGTTTAAAACGCTCAATTAGTGCCAGATCATAAAGCATTTCCTTTCATCTCCAGACAAGTATGGTCTCTGCGGTACCTTCACTGGGCTCTGTTCCCTCGCTATTTATAGAGAAGTACAGTCCGAGGCTATAAGGCCTATCTTCTCAAGTTCTTAAAAAGCCTTCCTTAAAAACCTTAGACCCAAATTCTGAGATGGGCCAAAAAGCTACTAAAAGCTTCTCTCACAGTTTTTTTTTGTTTTTTTTGTTTTTTTTAAGCATGGTGCAGCTGCAAACATTTCTTTTAGAACAAAACATTATGGACTGACTATATATATATATATATAATTCGTTTTTTGGTTTTTAGACAAATTCAGAAACGGGTCTCATGGTCGCAGCGAACGTATTTCCTGTAGGCGGAGACAACATATCTGCGGTTAAACAGCCAGGTCTTCTACCACATTGAATGGTAGAGTACTTTTTACTAACACTCATACTTTAAATGCTTAGTTATAAAAGTACAGCAGCCTTGTGTTCATACAACAGAAAGATTGGGTATTGGGTAAGACTGACGTTATGTATCTTTCAGGACCTTTCACTGCTTCGTCTCAACCATTACTCTATATGGCTCTGGTCTCAGCCACCGCGGTGTATTTTTTGACATTCTGTTTCTCTCCAATGTTGAATGTTGCCACCACTGTTGGAGCAGCCATAAACTACACAGGTTCATCCCGATGTTCTGGAGCATCTTTGTAAAGTTAGTGTTAGTAAAAAGCAGGTAAAAGAGTAACGTTTGAGCAGACGAACATCAGTCACTCTACCATTCAAAGTAGTAGAAGACCTGGCTGTTTACACAGGGATCCGCACGTAATTCAGACGGAGCATTGCTCCCGTGCTTGCGGTTATGGTTAGGTTAGGGTTTGAGGTAGGTTGTCGTTTGTCGGACCAATGACTATAGTCTGAACTAAGTACTGCACCCGTTTACACCACAGATATGTCGTCTCCGCCTACAGGAAATACGTTCGCTGCGACCATGAGACCCATTTCTGAATTTGTCTATATTCAGCTATAGTGTAGATAGCAAATCGGCTATGTTTGTCCTACACAAAGATTAAATTCCCATTGACAAATAGATGATGTATGATGATAAGAGCACCCCTCACGTCACACAGGTGTGATTTTCTTGCCACAAAGCAGAGTTTGAAGGATTCAAGCTGATATGGAAGTTGACATCTGCGACTGGTCTAGTCTAGACTTGCGGTTGTTGACTTTCATCTATAAGTGCTGAGCCACACCGCTTTTAAGCTCATTGGTCAATATCTACAACTAAATAGAATAAAACTAAATAATATATCAACCAGCTGTATGTCTTTCGATAAGCTTGATCCCGCATAACTTCCGGGTATGATGATGATGTCACGCGCATACCCTCTCTAAGTACAATCAGAATATATACTGTAACTGATTAAAAAAAGAAGGAGATCCGGGCACTCAAAGTTTAAAAAGATGAAAAGATATTATCCAACATGTTTCGACCTTCATCAGGGCTAACACATTTGTCTACCTGTACGTCTCCATTGAGCCCCTGGTTGTCTCTTTGCCTCTCCAGAATATATAGCTACAGTATTTGATACTTATTTTAATGAAATACCCTAGATTTAATGTGGAATGTGTGTGAATGTATGTTGTGATAGACACCAACTTTTTAAAAGTTGCTATATATACGTATACAATATCGGCGAGTAGGAGTTATTTTTTTTATATATAATTTTTATCCCACGATTTTGCAACCCATTATTTTCATCCAGTGTCAATTATCTAATGTAATCCTGGGCGCTACACTTCCTCTGCCAACTTGGGGGGGGGGGGGGGGGGGTAGCGGACTGACCTCATGCCTCCTTCTATGCATGAGTAGTCCAAGCTGCTTCTTTTCACCTGACAGGGGAGAGTTTCCCCGGCCGGACGTAGCGTGTGGAAGGAACACGTTATTCCGACCAGTTCCTTTCCCCTCCATCAGGCGCCCTTGCATGGCTGGCCAGGGGGAGGTTGTTTAGAGACCAGGATTACTGCATGTTTTTTGTGAGGGTACCTACCCTAGGGGACACGGGGAGAACATGCAAACTAGTAGTAGTAGGAGTTCACAGATTTCTCTTGTCGTCGTAGTATGCCAGTATGTTCTAAAAATCAAATCAACCCACCCCCCCCCCCCACCCCCCATGTATGTGTGTGTGTGTGTGCGTGTGTGCGTGCGTGCGTGCGTGCCTGCCTGCCTGCCTGCCTGCCTGCCTGCCTGCCTGCGTGCGTGCGTGCGTGCGTGCGTGCGTGCGTGCGTGCGTGTGTTGTGTGCAACATAGGCTAATGTATAAAGAGATAATCCGGCCACACCTGACACAAGCAGTTGTTCACGGGTTATCAATAGAGCACAAATTAATATCCATTTTCCAGGCAGCAGAACCACAGGCGAGAGTATAGATGGGATGTGAGTGGAGTGATATGGGATGGGGGTGGCTATAGCTGCAGGGTGGGGGGGGTGGGGTGGGGCGGGGCGGGGGGCGGACCGGGGCCAGCGGAATCAGAATGATGAGGGGAGGGGAGGGGAGGGGAGGGGAGGACATACAGTATCCCAAGGACCGCTGACGCGGTCCAACAACACGGCGCTGAATCCGTGCCAGCATACGAACAACTCATAGAATGACTTTCTACGTGGCACGGCTCATATAGGGTGACTTTTTTCACCATCATGTATCAATAACCCATTTGGACCTGAGATCAGATTCTAAAAATGTCTTCTACATCCTGACAGTTTTCTGAAAAAGCTATGTTTCTATGGCAGTGGTTCTTCGACTTTTCAAAAATAGCAGACCTACAAGCTTGTAGCGCGCCACTCGGTGGCGCGCTATGAGCTTGTAGATCTGCTATTTTTCAATAGCTAAAGCATAACATAATGCTAACGCCAAAAGGGGTTCCCGCCCAAAATGGGATAAAGTCATATTGGGTGACAGCTTACCAGGTTTCACAGGATGTCAATATACTGGGTGTGGGGTGAGCATTTACTCTTAAATGTATTTTGTGCTGAGTCAGCGCGGGTACAAAGTGAGCGTTTGATGTACATTCTGGCGTGTTGCACACTGTAAATACCGCAGTGAGTGAGTGAGGGCCCTTTAACCCATTTTGTGCGGGAACCCTTTTGGTGTTTTAAACATTATGTTATAATTTAGCTATTGAAAAATATCAGATCTACAAGCTCATAGCGCGCCACCGAGTGGCGCGCTACGAGCTTGTAGGTCTGGTATTTTTGAAAAATCGTGAAAATATTTATTTCAGAAAACTGGAGGATTTAGAAGATTTTTTTTTTAAATTTTGTGCTCAGGCCTAAAGTGATTAACTTGGGGTTCACGTATGAAATTCCCAGAATGCAGTGTACTGTATCGTCGCATGCTGTCAGATCTATAGGAGTAGTACTGTCCTTGCACGCATGGGGGGGGGGGGGGGGGGGGGGGGGAGGAGACAATGAAAGAACTTCATTTCAGAACAGAGGATGGATTGAACTCATTGACCTTGAGCGTACCATCAGCATTTTCGATCCACATGCAGGCGCGTTGCTCTCTCTCTCTCTCTCTCTCTCTCTCTCTCTCTCTCTCTCTCTCTCTCTCTCTCTCTCTCTCTCTCTCTCTCTCTCTCTCTCTCTACTGTGTTCGTGTGCGTTTGTGCATATCTGTTTTCCGTGTGTGTCTGTGCACTGCATGCACGTGCGTGCGCATATATAATATGAGTAACATGTGCATGAGGTCACCCCTCGTGTCGTGGCAAACTGTTGAGGTCCAGCCCCTCCACTTGTCATCCATCAGTTTGAAGGGCTCTGGTGACAGTAAGCAATTACGTGCGCTGGTTGAAAGCCCAACCCCAACCTGTCTCCCATCAAGTCTCCCCCCGGCTGCACTGCATCTTAACATCACCCCCACATCTGCAAAATGCTACCGTACATGTATACAAACATTAATGTGTGTGCAATTGTGCATGCACAGTAGTATGCACATGAACCCACACTAATGCTTGTGCACGCATTAGTAACCCACAAACACACATATATTCTACAATATGGGACAAAATTTATATCGTGGGGCATCATAGCGGCACTACTTGAAAACGGAGACGATTTATTCAGAAGTAATCATATCTTCATACCCGTTGAAATGTTTTGCCATGGACCTCCACAACCACAATGCCCCTGGGAGAGGGCTATAAAGCATGAATCCTCCCAAAGTGGAGGACTGCAATGTAAATAATTACAGTCTCTCCATAGTGCACTGAGCCTTGGGGCTGTGCACTTATGCCATAAAACGAGACAGATGTCATTTGTCACCGTGACTGTTTCTGCATCCCTATACAGCTCATTATTTCTACAGCAAATTGAGCCGGACAAAGAATTAAAAACAAGGCACGCGGTGGCATAAACAAAACTATTGATCTCTCGTTACAGTGATTTATGCGGCGTTAAGTTGCTTCTTGGCTATCTATAGCAGGGGTTCTCAACCCGTGGGTCGCGACCCCTCGGGGGGGTCGCCAAATTATTTTGGGTGGGTCCCCAAATTATTTTGAAAAAAAAGAAAGACAAAAAAAAAGTTTGTTTTTTGCAACTGAATGGCTGGAAAGTGGAAATGAAGAGTTTACATATAGTACATGCATACACCTTCCCTAATGATTATATCTGGTTTCAGTATTTATTTATGGTGTGTTGTCTCTATTATTAAGGTTATTGTAGCAGTCAATTTATATTGGGGGTCGGGTCCCGAGACATTGCCAAAGCATTTCCGGGGGTCCCCGGCTAAAAACGTTGAGAACCCCTGATCTATATAGGATAAAGTCTAGGGTGCATTTTGTATATCTTGTCAAAGTATTGTAAGGTAATCCTATTATGGTAAATCAGCATGTCTGTAAACATGACTAACCAAATTCACAGCGCTGCTGCATCACAAACACTATTACGATAATCAAATGAATGTAGAGGGGAATTACAACAGGCCGAAAATGTTCAGCTATATCTAAAAGGCTTCCTGGTGTCAGAGACGGCAGTATTAACTAATTCCACGCATTCCATCAGGCCTGATGGGTCAGCAGACCTTGAAATACGCATCTAAAGGTGATCGCAAGGAAATCACAACTATATTTCTCACCTTTTGTCTCTCCGCAGGCTCACCTACCGAACGGGACAGGATACGGCAAACTGTGACACGTGTCGAAACAGTGCGTGCATCATATACAGGTACTGGGGGCCCTTTTCCAATGCCAGTTCACAATGAGCGCTGCATGCGGTGTCGTGTTTGCTGCATGATAGATCATCTGAATGCGAAAAGGGTCTGCCTCTGTGACTCGGTGGAGCGTTTGGTGCAGTGCCACCGCGCTGTGCTCCAAGCCAACTAGGGAAGATTCATGCCTGATTTAGGCTGTGCTCTTTTCTGTGGTACGAGGAGGGTGCCGTACGCTGGAAATAGATGAGAAATTGATGATCGCGTGAACGTGTCGGGGGGTGCATACTTAGTTTAGACTAGTCATTGGTTAGACATGGGTTAAGGTTAGGTTTAGGTGTGCTGCCCCGTGGGAGGTTAGGGTTAGGGTGAGGGTGGGGTGCAGTACTTAGTTTAGACAGTTTTTGGTTTAGACTAGTACTAAGTATGCACCCTGTGAGGGGTAGGGTTTGAGATAGGTTGTAGTTGTAGGACTAATGACTGGTCTAACCAATGACTAGTCTAAACCAAAAACTGTCTAAACTAAGTACTGCACCCGTTAGGTTTAGGTGTGCTGCCCCGTGGGAGGTTAGGTTTAGGGTGAGGGTTTGAGATAGGTTGTAGTTCTAGGACTAATGACTGGTCTAACCAATGACTAGTCTAAACCAAAAACTGTCTAAACTAAGTACTGCACCCCAACGTGTCACGTCTGCAATGCTTTGTGACCTTGCAGATCTGCTGTTTTCGGCGCGCAACTCGAAGGCACGTATGACTAATGATGCGAGCGAGCTAGCAAACTCATGGCAACAAAATTGTGCGTGTGATAGGTAACGTACGTCACCATGCAGTCACTAGCCTGAACCAATCAAATAACTAGGGTTATAAGCAACTAATGAATATAACTAACAAATTGATCTAACTAATGAGTGGAGAGGAATAGCCTCGTGTGTCAACTTCATCAAGCTACTGTACAACGAGGGCACACAAGAACATCCAATTTACTTCAACTGTTAATAAAGCTTTGGAGTACCTTTTAATCACTTTGACTTGATCAATCACTCACGC
The DNA here is from genome assembly GCF_951216825.1 of Electrona antarctica. NCBI lineage: Eukaryota > Metazoa > Chordata > Actinopteri > Myctophiformes > Myctophidae > Electrona > Electrona antarctica. Next base: position 48,174,112 of record NC_136791.1, read on the forward strand.
AGATCTACAAGCTCATAGCGGGCCACCGAGTGGCGCGCTACGAGCTAGTAGGGCTGCTATTTTTGAAAAATCGTGAAAATATTTATTTCAGAAAACTGGAGGATTTAGAAGATTTTTTTAAAATGTTGAGGTCAGGCCTAAATTGTTTTATTTATTTATTTTTAATTCTTTATTTACCCAGGGAAGTAGCTGAGCACAGGTGCTCATTTTCAGCAACGCCCTGCACATAGAAACACACACACACACACACACACACACACACACACACACACACACACACACACACACACACACACACACACACACACACACACACACACACACACACACACACACACACACACATTAAAACCTGGGAGCTGACCAGTACAACCACAGTCTTATACTGTTGGCCACTAAGCAGCTCCAGGGGGAGCAGTTGGGGGTTCAGTGCCCTACTAAATGGGTTAAGTCCTTGTGTACTGGGATGATGTCATGCCCTTGTACTGTACTAGAAGCTTGCGCGCCTGTGGCGCACTCACGTCTGAGGCCGCGTGTCCGTGTTGTTGTTGTTTCTCTGTGAATATCGTGTGTCCAAGTGAGACGACACTCACACACAAACCGTACATTTTGAACGAAGGCAGAAAGCAATGTGTCTTTAGCCACTGACTGTGTTTTTTCCCGTGCTGGGCAGTGATAGTGCATAGAGTCCTTGTGTACAGGGATGATGATGTTAAAACAAGATTTACTTAAAGGACCACTTCACCACTTTTCAACTTCTCTTCCTATAATTGGTCCTAACTAATGTTCATGATAAAATACCACCATTTTTTTCTACTCAGTCTGTGTCTCATAAGAAGGCTGTGGGCAGTTCAGAAACCCGTCCACCAGTGACATCATCGATGGTGAATCCAAGCTAATCCTGAAAAGTTGCAATGCAAAAGTTGAAGCCATCGTTTTCACGATAATAAAAATCTAAATATAGTTTAAAACAAATCTTGTTTTAAAAAAAATCTGCCTAATGATGATGTCACTGGTGGACGGGTGTCCGAACTGCCCAAAGCCTTCCTATGAGACACAGACTGAGTAGGAAAAAAAATGGTGGTGTTTTATCATGAACATTAGTGAGGACCAATTATAGGAAGAGAAGTTGAAAAGTGGTGAAGTGGTCCTTTAATATGACTAATTGCTTGCTGTAGGAAACGGGAAATATAAATACAAATAAAGTACAATTGGAATATCGAACCTGCTGAGCCAAACGGAAGCAGGCACATATCTGCACACTGCAGATTGTGTGTTGTACATTGATAAAATCAGTAAAGAGAAATATCTCCACAAAAGGAAAGTAGGACCTGTGACAGCCAGGGGGAATAAGTAATCATCCACAGCCAGAGGGAGGGAATTAGTCAGTAAGAGAAATACAATCAGGCTCGCCTGAGAGCAGCTGGGGACAGGAAATCTTATATCCCGTTACAACAAGAAACAAACAAAAACAAACAAACAAACAAAAATCACAAATTGACCAAAAACAAACGATGCATCCTAATCAGCTTTAACTGTACTTAGCTACTGTATGTAGCTACTTGAGCTACTTTAGCTGTAGGTAATTTTCCTCAAATGCCATTTTGACAGAGAGCTGTATAAATGATGTTGAAGCAGGTGGGAAAGCCACTCAAACTGCTCAAATGAAAATAGACTGTTGAAAATATCAATTGGAGAGAGAGAGAGAGAGAGAGAGAGAGAGAGAGAGCGCTCATACATTAACTTCATTGAGCACTGGGTATTGCCTAGTAATTCTGGGATCTGATAATTGTATGGACTTATCTTTGTTGGGACTGTAGTAGAATAGCAAGTCACTCTCTAAATGGTTCGTTCGGCTAGAAACTGCAGGCAATCTCTCAGCTATTGTTACTGAAACTGTGTGGAAACCTGAGTGTTAAAAGAAACTGCATTGCAGAACAGAACCAAAGTCTTACTTTACTTTAGTTGTTTATTTTGACGGGACACGGCCTATTAATCACACCCATGTGAAGTCATAATATCATAATACTATTACTGTACATCCTCTCATTCCGGCCAGTCACAATTTAATTTGCATCCTCACCTTCGTCTTCAATGTTTGTGTTTACACAAACAGTCAAAGCTGGCCATTCATTGTCAATGGCATTAAATGTTTGTGTTAACACAATGTTTGTGTGTGCACAAACCCTCAAAGCTGGACATAGGAGGGGCTACTCAAAAATACATCCACAGTCCTCACAAAAAAAACATAAAAACAATGTTAGTGCAATAGAGTGCATTACATTACACGGGGAAAACAAAGCATGAATACAAAAACAGAGGTACAAAAGGTTCAAGGTATATCTATTAGGGCGGTCCTTTATATTCTCATTCTCAAGCTGTGTAGTGACGTCATGGGTTGTTCTGACCAAACAGAAACATTTGACCCTGTCACATCATGTTACAACGTCCTGATAATCACACTGGAATGCGGAAGTTCCCAAGACATAAAGAGGGTGACAACTCTGCTAAAAGCCACCACGAGAGGCACCCCCGAGTGAGGTGCAGGTGAGCGAGAGGCCATGCCGAATGTACGTACGCGTTATGTCATCTGTATCACCCTACTTTGTATAATAACTCCCCCTCATCAGTTCCAAATTTGCATTTCCACTTTGTTTACAATGCCCGCCATTGTTGATCTCCCAAGCTGGCGTGGAATGGAAACAAGCCTGGGGGTTATCTAGCATCAGTATTATAATGACTCAAAGATACAATAATTTGCATATCAGCGCCCCCACCACCTCAGGACATTGTGGTACTGCAGCTAAAACTGCTTCAGTAGCCAGAAATAAATGACATGGACTGGTTATATCAGAGTGGTGATTGAGGCTCAAACCATTAGAAATACATTCGAGGGACATAAACGATATGATATTAAATATTAAAAACAGCTTTAAAATGCATATTGTAGTTCCTTTAATGTTTGAAGGTCGAAACATGAATTTAAACACACTTGTGGTGTGGGTGATTTAAACCTGTTCATAGCACACAGCATAAATCATATAGAAAACCGCATGCTCTGTCATAACAGACTACAGTTTGACCGGTTCCTTTACTCTCTCTTTATTGTATTACAGACTTCAAAACCCTTTTCCTTTTGTGTCTCAGCTTGATGGCAAAACTATTTGCATTGTGTCTGTCGATGTGTCTATTGACGTGCCTATTGGTTGAACAAGCCTTTGTATTGATTTGTTTGGTACTGTTTAAGGATAATTTGAGGTAAGTGAGGTGTCCAAATGTGCAGGGCTGAGTGAGGACTGGATTCAGGGCATGTTTTGTGATTTCTGTAATTCAGCGTCAAGTCATATGAAGACTGGTCTCATTTAGTTTTCATCATCAAACCAATTATGTGACTGACATCACATACATTCCAAAACACACACATTCCAAAATTCAGCAATTCACTGTTTCTATATGACTTGTATGTGCTGAATCCATTTCTTCCGTATGCCGAGTGATACGAGTCACCGTTTTGTCAGAAATTAAGTAATTCATAATTAATCACTAAAAACTGGAAATTGGCTATAATTCTGATAAATAATTGTACATAATGTGTTGTTTCTATATAGTTTTTATGTGCGGAATCCATTTCTTCCGTATGCCGAGTGATACGAGTCACCGTTTTGTTAGAAATTGAGTAATTACCATAATTAATCACTAAAAACTGGAAATTGGCTATAATTCTGATAAATAATTGTGCTTAATGTGTTGTTTCTACATTACTTTTATGTGCTGAATCCATTTCTTCCGTATGCCGAGTGACACGAGTCACTGTTTTGTTAGAAATTGAGTAATTAGCATAATTAATCACAAAAAAACTAATGTGTTGTTTCTACATGATTTTTATGTGCTGAATCAATTTATGCCGTATGCCGAGTGATACGAGTCACCGTTTCGTAGTAAGTAATTAGCATAATGAATCACTAAAACACAGAGTGAGAATTAGACCTTGAACCCCCTCCCCTCCCCTCCTGGACATTTTGTTTTTTTCAGATAGATGTCTCTGCTCTGTCATGCATTGGGTTTACAACCAATCTAAAGTAGTGCCACCCTAACTACTTCACACCATTAACTGACCCCTTCACAGAGCTCTAGCACCGTCCTGCACACCATGCACTCACTGTCTTGGTTCTCAAATGCCCGGCTTCAAAAGCACCAGACAGTAATGTGTACAGTGCATCTATGTCGCTGTAACTCAATCTGGGGGTGAGTTCTACAAAGCAGAAATCCCCATTATAGAATAGCTATTTATAGAATGTCGCTCCATTGAATTCAATGCGTTTTGGGTCACCACCAGGGGCCCAATGTATACTTTACTTTGCCCAGGATGTTTGGAAGAGGAATTCTAAAATACTGGGACCCTTATTTCACCGGCATACAGTGGATTCTTATTTGGGTTACATTGAACTTTCAAAAAATGCTAAATACTAAATGCGAATTACTCAATTTCTGACAAAACGGTGACTCGTCTAACTCGGCATACGGCAGAAATGGATTCAGCACATAAAAGTCATATAGAAACAACACATTATGTACAATTATTTATCAGAATTATAGCCATTTCCAGTTTTTATAGTGATTAATTATGGTAATAACTCAATTTCTGACAAAACGGTGACTCGTCTAACTCGGCATACAGCACAAATGGATTCAGCACATAAAAATCATATAGAAACAACACATTAAATACTTTTCTGCAGGAATGCCTACAGGGTCATTTTCTGAAGGGTTTTTTTTTATTATTATTATTTGGGGACTATAGTCTACAGGGAGAAAGAAAGACCCCAAAAGGGAATTCCACATTGATTCAGTGATCTCATCTTTATACGAGACAGAGATACACCTGCTCCGCATGGCAATGAAGTTCTGAACCTCACTGTGACAGAGACAGACCTCACTGAGACAGAGACAGACCTCACTGAGACAGACCTCACTGAGACAGAGACAGACCTCACTGAGACAGAGATACACCTGCTCCGCATGGCAATGGAGTTCTGAACCTCACTGAGACAGAGACATACCTCACTGTGACAGAGACAGACCTCACTGAGACAGACCTCACTGAGACAGAGACAGACCTCACTGAGACAGAGACAGACCTCACTGTGACAGAGACAGACCTCACTGAGACAGAGACAGACCTCACTGAGACAGAGACAGACCTCACTGAGACAGAGACAGACAGAGACAGACCTCACTGTGACAGAGACAGACAGAGACAGACCTCACTGTGACAGAGACAGACCTCACTGAGACAGAGACAGACAGAGACAGACCTCACTGAGACAGAGATACACCTGCTCCGCATGGCAATGAAGTTCTGAACCTCACTGTGTGAGATCTGAAACGATTTAGTGAACCTTAACTCATTTTAGACGGGAACCCCTTTTGGTGTACCATTATGTTATGCTTTAGCTATTGAAAAATAGCAGATCTACAAGCTCGTAGCGCGCCTATTTTTTGAAAAATTGTGAAAATGTGCCTCAAATCTTTGAATATATATTATTACAGAGTGAACATTATAACTCAAATCTTTGCTTCTGATGAGGTCTCTGGAACTACATATTTTCAGATGGGGGCGGAGGCCAATTACATGTAGTTTTTGGGGTCCTTGACATGAAATATTGAGCACCACTGATACAGAAACATAAGGTTTTTCAGAAAACAGTTTTTGAAGACATTTTTTGAATTTCAACGTCGGGCTTAAATGGGTTAAAAACCATCAGCCACCGACACCAATCCATGTGGGACGGTAATAACTTGGCAATGAGGATGCAAATCATTCTCCATGGAGTGTAAACAAAGTGGAAGATTATCATTTCATCTGTGCTCCCTATCATTAAATATAGTTGTTTTTTTTCGACTCATCTTCTCTGAATTCCATGCCTCCTACAAATTTCTAACTGTCCTTGAATAGAGCCGAGCTGTGTTTGGCAAGCGACGTGGCAATTTATCACAGCGCTATCTGTCTGTGCCTGCAGTGTGAGAGTTGTAAATAATAAGAAAATAGTTCAGTATTCAGTAGTATGCTTCTGCAAACTTATGCTTGAGCCTTGTACAGTATTACATTGCAATATAGTTGTAATTATAAGAAAATAGTTCAGTATTCAGTAGTATGCTTCTGCAAACTTATGCTTGAGCCTTGTACAGTATTGCATTGCAATATAGTTGTAAATATAAGAAAATAGTTCAGTATTCAGTAGTATGCTTCTGCAAACTTATGCTTGAGCCTTGTACAGTATTACATTGATTACAGACAGACCACTATATTATTTTTTTATTTGGCCGTGAACCCAAGGCGCTTTACATAGATTGTGCATTACATTCACCCATTCATACACCGATGGCGTCAGAAACCATGCAAGGCACCAACCAGCACATCAGGAGCAATTAGGGGTTCAGTGTCTTGCTCAAGGACACTTCGACACTAACTCTGGGGGAGCCCGGGTTTGAACTGGCAACCTTGCGGTTACCATCCAGCCACTCTACCCCTGAGCCACCACCGCCCACATCTTACAATTATTTGTGCCATAATTTGTGCATACAGGGTTAAAAGTGGTTAAAGGAGTAGTTCACCCAAAAAAGCAGAAGCAGCGAGTGCATTCTCCGGCAACGGTAATGAGACGCGACAGTAAGTGGATGGAATATGACAGCTCCGTTCCGTCGGTCCGTTATGCAGCCGCGCTCCAGACGCCGCTACTTCTGGTAACAACTGCGGCGCTGCGGGGGGACGGGTGGCATCTGCCGGGGGATTATGTCACTCCACTGCCGCTCCATCTCGTGGCCGCCGCTCCACGCCGCAACTGCCGGTTAACAGCCGCGGCGCTGTGGGAGAAGGGGCGGCATCTGTCGGGGAAACTGGGGGGTTATAACACTCGACTGCCGCTCGCTTACGCGGCAGTGCATTGGTCCGACATGCATTGCATCGTGCTTGTGGTTACTGGGTAAGGGTTTGGGATAGAGTGTCGGACTGATGCCGTGGTTGTTCCGAGGCTGATGCCATGCGTTGCGTCATGCTTGCAGTTAGGGTTAGGTTTAGGGTTTGGGGTAGAGTGTCGGACTGATGCCGCCGAGAAACACTACGGCCAGCCACGGGTGTTCCGCGGCTGATGCCGCTGCCTGAAAATGCACTCGCTCTCTCTCCAAAAAAAGTACATTCAGCCTTGAATTCATGGACATTTTTTAAGCAGTCCTGAAGGGACTTGGTCCCTTATTGTTTTTGTATGTTTTCTTTCTTTCTTCTCCTTCTCCTTCTCCTTCCGCCAAAAATAGCAGTTCTGGCTGAACCGTGCATTCGGTTTTCGTAAAACTCGGTAATATGGTAGAGGGCCATGCCAAACGGTGAGGATGCGAAGCCCATGCACGACCATTGGCCAAAGGGTGGCGCTATAGCACTCAATTGAAAATGCAAAACTTTGAACGAGCATATACACATATGCGTCTCCTCATGCAGAACAAGTTTTGTGCTCTTACTTTTGACCTCTGACCTCTAGATCACCCGCCATTTTGAATTATATGAAAATCAGTTAAAATGTATCTCCTCCCACGATCTTTAATCAAAATGCACGAAAATCTCTACACGTCAACTTTGGACCTATACGGACAAGGGAATCTATAGTAAAAAAAGAAATGTGAAAAAACGAAGGTTTTATGAGCCAATGAAAATTGCTGTTTTGTGAAAATGTATCTTCTGCCCATAATACATACATGCAGTGTCATATGCTTATGAAACTTTACAGTATGGTAGATGGTCATGCCAAATAGCACTGAAACCAGCCTTACTCCAATTGGCCAAAGGGCAATTTTTTTGAAAATTAAACCTTTGAACAGGCATGCCTCGTTTGGCCAAAAGTCATGGCACTAGTTTCCACATGTTCATTGACTCATGGGGAACACATCTGTAACTTTGACCAGTAAGCTCCACCCTCAGATATTGCGCCAGTTTGAGCAGTTTGAAAAATGCTTATACCTATGATATGATTTTCTGCCTGGATCTTTGAGCAATGTGTGTGAAACGTTCTACACACGATCTATGGACCAGTTAGTGAACACACTGTAGTAATGATTAATGACATGCCCAAAACCAGGACACACATTGTCATCACAAACACTGAATGATTTAGCTGTTAACAATAGAACAACTGATTCTGTCTGGATAGCACAGTAGGTAGAGCTACCACCTTTGGAACACAAGGTCATGGGTTCAAATCCGGGCACTGCCAACTCAGTGTATGAGGAGTAGCTTGGTTTAGTGCTGCAAGATTGCTGGAAGTCCTGGGAACTGATGGTAGGTGTGGTGTTAATTTATTATACCCCACTACAATTACAGCATTTGATAGCTTTAATAATTGCTCATGCCGATTTTATTGTTAATACAAAAAGCTGATCTGTGATGTGACGTGTTATGAGCATGTAGATCTGCTAATTTCTTTGCTTATTCCCCCCCCCCCCCCCCCACACACACACACACACAATTAAAGCTGACCCTGTCACAATTACATGGTCTTCTTTTTCTGAAGTTTAATCTTCCATGTTTCTATGGCTTATTGTGCATATTATTCTTATTGCTTATTGCCTTCCTGCTTCCTGCTTATATTAAATTTAAATTTAAACTTTGAGAAGCACTGCTCTAATGACAACACCTGCTGTAGCAGAAGCATACTGTAGGGCTTGAACAGAAAAGACCCAAGGCAACACCTAATGTTATATCACATTTCTCTGACGAATATCCCTCCTGTAATGTATGTTCAGAACCAGTTTAGAACACATTCTGTAACACACCCTTGAGGCAATTTATGAGGATTTCATGGTCACTTGTATCAAATTCTGCCTTTAAATCAGGCTGCTGCCTTGTGGTATGGTGTGCCAAATTAAACACGGGCCAAGAAAAGAGAGAGCCAGGAGCAAAAAGCCAATTATTCCTCAAACTTGGACACAGTAACTGCACATTGCAACCATGACCCAAGATTAGCAGCCACTGAGAAACCTCAAACCGGGTCTTAATTTTAGAGTGGCACGACAGCTCCAATATGTCCAATAAATCCAGGCCAACAGCCACTGCTGAGATAAGGTAGTCAATCTATGGGACCTTACCAGAACTCAGCTCTCCACTGACAGTCCACCCCCCCACCCCCCCCCCCCTGTATATCTCATACATCACTGCTACAAACAGGGCACAAATATAGCAGTGGGAAAGCGAGAGAGAGAGAGGCAGGGAGAGATAGATTGAGAGGATGAAAGTAGGGAAAATGGCCTATACGTTTTCACATCACATGCTATTAGGGTACGGTACGGTAGGGTTGGGGGTAGAGTACATATTCTAAAACGACAGACCACGTAAAAAAAGCTCCCTCAAAGGAATCAGCAGAAAATGTCCGTAAATGGTAAATGGTGCATTTATATAGCGCCTTTACCCAAGGCGCTTTACATAGATTGTGCATTACATTCACCCATTCACACACACACATTCATACACCGATTGCAGCGGAAGCCATGCAAGGTACCAACCAGCACATCAGGAGCAATTTGGGGTTCAGTGTCTTGCCCAAGGACACTTCGACATGTAGACAGGAGGAGCCTGGATCTCAGAGAGAGATTATTTATTGTAGAGTATTTATTGTGGGTGTGAGCATTTGCTTCTCATATTTCCCCCACCACGCTTATAAACATGAGGAGTTCAAACAGGATTTGCAAGAGCATTGCGAGCAGACAGCATGCAGTCTACCGAGCCAACCTGAAGCACAGCAGTAGCACAGAAGGAAGCCTAGAACAAAAAGCACAATAAAAGCTGATATGCTTAGCATGCTGTGTAATTTTCTATGAAGTGAAGAATTGGATCAAGTGCAATAAGCTGGTGAAACATGTGTGTCTCTTTGTTGTTGCTGTTGTTGCTGTGGAGTGTTTCCAATTTGGCACTGACAATGGATTTCAAGAACAATTGGGTTATAAAAAAACATGATATAATAAGATGCAAAGAGCTAATTAGCGCCTCTTGCACCCCGTACGTGCAGAGAGATGGATACGGTGTTGATGTTTTTGGTGAATAACTGTAAAGAAATCAGCATCTGCTCATTTCTCATTAACTTGACGGTTTTGACATGGCAGATAGCCATGTAACAGGCTGGGACATTGACATTTGTGTCTGATGTATGTGATATGGCCACAGCCTATAAGAAGGTATGGCTTGAATTGGCTTCAGCACCTGCCAGCAATGAAAATAACTGTCACTCTCTAGTGACTTTTAACCTATAAATCCAGTACATGTACATCTGAAGTTTAACACGTACGTTGGACCTCAGCAACTCGTCTTGTTAAGTGAAGGTTTTGAGCTGTGAATGGCTGAAGGGAGACATCTCGGGGAAATTATTTGATGTTGATGCAGGTCCCATAATGGAGTGAGTGACGAGGAATATAGTACAGGGCGGGGGCACATTGTTGTGAGAACAGGTAGTCATCGTTGAGATAGCCTGGAACTCACCTATGCTTTTTATGGCATAGGCAGCTCCCGGCAGGATCCGCCGGGAAAAACTATGCGCAGCTGCTAGACATGAGACTGATTAATTAGAGCGACAGAGAGAGAGAGGAGTGTGTGTATATGTGTGCGTGTGTGTCAATTTAACAAAGGTGCAGACGATCAGAAATCAGCAGAGAGTGAGTGATGTTTGTGCTACTCTATGCCGAATTGAAGTGGACTCTGACCCAGACTTTTTTTTCCTCCCTGGAAATAAAAACGTCTGGGTTTCCGAGGCTATCGTTGAGACAACTGAGCTTGCCGCGCAAGAGTGGTGACTCACAAGCTATAGAAAACCCCTCCTCATGAGCAACCAAACAGTGAATAGTGCTCATCCCGCCAAGGACCACAGGCAAACAATCTGTATACTGTATATGGCCCTGATCACAGTAACAGCTCCTTACAGAGCATAGCTAAAGAGATGATTAATCTGCTCTACCCAGTGCCCTAGAAAAGCCTTTGCGTCTCCAGCCGTCTCTTGTCTGTTTGAGTGGAGAGATGATCTTGGATCTGGGGGGTTTTGTTTGCCCACGCATGCATCTACTCCCTGGGGCCACCGACGCCCCGCTGAGCCAATATTGTCCTCAGTGTACAGTAATTGCAGCGATCTGCCAAGTGATTAATTGCTTAATAAGTGCCAGTACCATTCTGTGGGGAAACTATATATGCTGCGATTCTGCTCTCCTCTGTGTAGAAATCATTCGCTTACACAGATACCTACTAACAAACAATCCTGTGTGCAGAACTTTTACGAGGTAGAATTATAGTCTGTAAGCATTCGAAGATTGTGGAAGTGTTGTCTGCCTTGCTGGAGAGACTATATTCACATCATGAATGCTACTGTAACAGTATACATTATAAATCCAGTTCTGCCCAGGAAGCTGTCACCTGTTTGTCATTTCCGTTCATGAAAATACATTCTAAAAGGTATTTTATATATTTATTTTTAACTTCCATTTCTGCCAAGCAGCCAGCTAAATTGGCTTTGACTAATTAGATTTCCAGTAGGACTTATGCCTGCAAAGGTGAAACTGTGTGTGTGTGTGTGTGTGTGTGTGTGTGTGTGTGTGTGTGTGTGTGTGTGTGTGTGTGTGTGTGTGTGTGTGTGTGTGTGTGTGTGTGTGTGTGTGTGTGTGTGTGTGTGTGTGTGTGTGTGTGTGTGTGTGTGTGTGTGTGTGTGTGTGCGCGTGTGTGTGTCTCTGTGCGTGCGTGTGTGCGTGCGTGAGCATTGGAGTTTCAGTGCATTTCAACATTGTGTAAGTACTAAGTAGTATGTCTTGAGAGACTATAGATTGTGTGTATAAATTGTGTGAGCCAGTAGTATGTCTGAGAGACTATAGATTGTGGATGACTCAATGATTTCACGTTATTTCAACAATTTCCTTTCAATGTGATGTGGTTGTGTGCATGCATGGTGCCACCTGGATTTGGAACCCACAAGGTCTGCGTGGGAACCCAAGCATCTACTACTTTGCCAAAGGGGAATTCCCCCTTGGCCTAAGGCTGATTTTAGACTGAGCTTAGGGCAGTACTACTCTGCTACAATGGAATAATACAAACATTAAACCATTTAGGCCTGACGTCGAAATTAAAAAAATGCCTTTTTAAAATGTATTTATTTTTCCTGAAAAACCTCATGTTTCTATATCAGTGGTTCTCAATATTTCATGTCAAGCACCCCAAAAAATATATGTAATTGGCCTCCGACCCCCATCTGAAAATATGTTGTTCCAGGGACCTCCCCCAGAAGCAAAGATTTGAGTTAAAAATGTTCGCTCTTAAAGAATATATATTCAAAGATTTGCACTACATTTTCCCGATTTTTCAAAAATAGCAGACCTACAAGCTCGTAGCGCGCCACTCGGTGGCGCGCTATGAGCTTGTAGATCTGCTATTTTTCAATAGCTAAATTATAACATAATGTTTAAAACACCAAAATGGGTTCCCGCCCAGAATGGGTTAAGAACTTTAACCCATTATTACCTGAAGCCGATTCTACAAATGCCTTCTACATCGGTAGTTTCTCACACTTTCAAGATCTTTCAAAATGTTCATAATGTTCATAATGTTCATAATGTTCATATGACAGTACATTTAACCCATTAAAACCAGGAAAGCATCTATGTTCAATTGATTATCTTTTTTTTGGTGGAATACCTACATATGTAACGCCCGGGTTTCGAACCCAGGTCTTCCGTGTGGAAAGCCGACATCTTATAGCCTGACCTTGGCTGGGTGAGCTATTAGGATTTTGCTCATCAGGCTCTGAGCCACTCTGCTACACAGACATACCGAAGATTGTTTGTACCGCACAATCCCACCTGATTGATAATGATGTAGCATTATACAGAACGAGCCATATTGATAACAAAAAGGTTAATTCCCGTCCCGATCCCGATGTTGTCAGGCTTCTGTTCATTTGATCTCACACGTTGATTCAGTGGAAGTCCTTGCTTTCCTACACCTCCTTGTCCCGGCCTCCATCGTCTCCCCTGAAGGATTTAATAGAGTGCAATTCTTAACTGACACTTATCTTAAGAGTGAGGACCGCTCTCGGGACTCGTGCTGTCACTTTGAGCACAGCATATCGTTCAGTGCTCTAATTGGACTGCCCATCACGGTGGTTGATGCAGGGCCAAGCTTTGTACGTCCAAGTGTCAACTTGTAGACAGGGATGGGGGGGACGAGGGGGGGCGGGGGGGCTACACGGCTGACCTTGACAGCTGTGTGACCTCTGGATTGGCAGTTCCCGTGTCTCCCCCTTCTCCCTCCGTCCTCTGGAGTTTGAGTGGCACGCTGTAAGTGAGACACACACAGCATTAGAGGACGTGTTACTGTAATCACCGCCGCACTTCGCCGAAATCATTTGTTGAAGCGGCGTATCTCTGCCTAATTAGCTCGATCAAATACTGTAAGATAAAAATGAAAATACATCTAAAGAAATGTCTTAGTGTCAAGTGGAGTTTGCTGACTTTGTCTGCTTCAAATCAATTTGTATAGTGATTATATATAATATATAATAACTTAATATATAGTTCAGGAACAATATGATGTGTATCATATTGGCAAACGGGTATAGCACAAGTTATGATATGATATCAAGTCTTTGTATGTATTTTTCATATTTATTAACCCACCCCATCCAACTCATTCTAAAGGGCCAGTGCAGATGTTTATTACCCAGGGATGGGCATCGTTAGCATTTTATCGATTCCAATTCTTACAAGTATTTTAATTCTTGTGTTATCTTTCCGTGTCAACGGACAGACCAGGACTATAGTACATATACTGTGTGTACATCTTAGTAGTATCTGAGAGAGCTAAAGCTGGGCGGGAACCCCTTTTGGTGTTAGCATTATGCTATGCTTTAGCTATTGAAAAATAGCAGATCTACAAGCTCATAGCGCGCCACCGAGTGGCGCGCTACGAGCTTGTAGGTCTGCTATTTTTGAAAAATCGAAGAACCAGAATAGCTTTTTCAGAAAACTGTCAGGATGTAGAAGACATTTTTAGAATCTTAATCTTTGGTTAATTTACGGTAACCAAACACAATACTGTAGTTCCTGTAAACTAATGTTACATCAAGTATCAACTGAAATGTAATGGACAGTTTATTCCATGTTGCTTTATTCATTCAGTAAAGTACTGGACCCTTAGATGATTAGGATTGTATTGATTCCGATTCAGTTCCTTCATTTATATGGGTAGTTGGGTATACTCGCCACCCGGAAATTTGAATTTGGTTTCTACTTTGTACCTAAATTTGATACCCATCCCTATCAGCATGCATCATGTAAAATCTGGCATTTTGACGCCATCAAGGCCCGCCATAATACTATTTTCTTTCCTTTTTTTTTTTGACAAAATCAACTGTAGATTTAGTCGACTAAAATCTAATGATAATTAGCTGACTAAAACTAGAATAACACTAAAACATTTCAGATGACTAAAATATGAAATTGCCTTCAAAAGGCTATGAAATTTGATACCCACCCCTAGTACCAAAATCAAATGTATCTTTGCTTTGGTTCTAGCCTTTTACTTGTAAAGTAAAGTATACTCTTCCCTGCACCTGTTTCACTCTTATGCCCTGACACCTGAATTTCTCTAAAGGCTCATTTTATTTGTATAATCTTATAATAGTGCATTTATACCATTGTTGAATACTCACTGGTTTAATTTGGCAGGGATTATAAAAGTCCTGCGTTTCTCCCAGTCTGTAGAGATTAAAGCAGGCAGAGTTCAGCCGTGGGGCCGGAAGAGAATCATGATGATGACCAAGCTGGGATTACATGTGCAGATGAGGAAAAGTCTGATGTTAGGGGGCAGCCCATATTTCAATGTTATTTTCATCCAAATATAATCTGCAACAGGGAAAGCCCTGCAAAGGCATGCGTGTAAATAGAGATGATGCAAAGGTATTCTGAGGTGTCTCCGGAATGCATTACATATGGGTGACAAAACAATAATGTTCTGAGTGTAAGTGGTAAGTTTAACACATTTTGAGCGGGAATCCCTTTTGGTGGTTACATACATTATGTTATAATTTAGCTATTGGAAAATAGAAGATCTACAAGCTCATAGCGCGCCACCGAGTGGCGCGCTATGAACTTGTAGGTCTGCTATTTTTTTTTAATCGTTAAAATGTGCCTAAAATCTTTCCGAAAATTGTCATTATTTAGAATACTTTTTTTTTTTTTTTTTCGACGTCAGGCCTGAATGGGTTAATACTTTGTTGCATGACAGTGTCTGATTTTCAAGCCAACGACATGATGCATCGCAATGCTACTGTATGTGTGCTTACAGTAGCTTGAAAATCTGTCTTTTTTGGGGCGAGCAAAATAAGTATAAATAACTTAAGCTGTGTCCATGCTGCTGCCAGGCTCCATCTGGTCCTCTCTGGATTGACAACAAGCTAAAAAAAATGCAAGCTCAAAAATGTTATAATCGTTAAAATCATCAACTTTACTTAACTTTGCTGGGATCAGATTGTTGTAGGTACAGGTCATATATATACATGTGCATGACAGGATATACACACACAAACCATTGTTGATTTCGTCTAGTAAAACTATGATGAAAATGTCAGACGAAAACTTAAAAAGCTAAAAACCTTAGCTATGGTTACTAAAACTAAGACAAAATATATTGACAATTTTGTAGACATAAAAACTAGACATATTGGGGAGGTACTATTTGAGAAGAGATCCAGTAGAACTAACAGACAACTTAGACAAGTCATTTTTGTTATGGTTTGTGCTTGGGTGTTGCACTGAAAATAGCAGATCTACAAGCTGATGCGCTGTGAGCTTGTAGCTCAGCTTTATTCTTCATGCAGCATGTCAAAACTGGCATTTTGACGCCATCAAGGCGTCAAAAAATACTATATTGTTTCCTTCTTTTTTTGACAAAATCAACTGTAGATTTAGTCGACTAAAATCTAATGATAATTAGCTGACTAAAACTAGAATAACACTAAAACATTTCAGATGACTAAAATATGACTAAAACGAAATGAAATTGCCTTCAAAAAGCTATGACTGTGTGAAAAGAGGAGTTAACGGGCAATTATGGGCACTAGATTTGCCCGTAAACCTCAAGTTTAGCAGCATATACAGTAATATACAGTAACAGGTGTGATGGTACAAACCCACACACATGCCCACTTATCACTGCTGTACAGTACACATACACTGACACGTGATTTCTTTCTGTTTGTGTTCCAGTGTGGAGCTGGACTTCAAACTTCAAGAAGACAAGCTGCATCCCCTAATGAAGAGACTGTGCCCATTGGACAGCCCACAGTGCCCTGCTCTGCCTTATTCCAATGAGGTGTTCACTTCCACCCCTAAACGCAAGTCCAAGACAGAGTCCAAAAGACATGCCCGCTGGAAACGTTGGTTTCTCTGAGATACAGAGTATATATAAATATATTGTTATTGTAATGGCCTACTACTGGGCCCATTATATTTCCCTCAAAATGGACGAGAGGAATCCACGAGCCATGAGGACGGATAACCACAGAAACCAGTGGAACCATTATAATAAGGATTCTGAGCTGAGACTCCTTTTCGAAGCCGGATTGAAAAAAACTAATACATTATTAGCTTACGGAGGTTCTAGAGTGTGCCAAACCTTCAGTCTCTGGAATATTTGCCAGAGCGGATCAATTTACGCCGATGTAAAACTAGGTGAGATTTGGGAGATGTTTTTTTTATATACAGTATATTTAAGATGTATGGAAGATGGGTGTTATTTATTTACTGGGTAAATGCAGCTGCATACTTTTTTTATTTGTGGTTTTAAATTGCATTTGCCAATGCAACACACTTTTGGTCTCTTCTCCCTTAGAGAATATCACTCACGGCAACGAGAGGAAGCACCAAGCAGAAGGCCCTTTTCTTTGGGAAGCTGAATGGACATCAGCCCACCACCTGCAAAGCACAAATGCTTGAATATAGAGTGGAACATGCATAAAAGACTGAAACACGCTACAGTACATGACAGCAAGTCACACACACACACACACACACACACACACACACACGCACACACGCTCACACGCACACACGCTCACACTCATCGTTTTTCATTTCTTCCTCTTCATCTCCCGCTGTGTTTCTGTCTATAGTCTGCCGTCCCTGCCTTTATATCTCTCTCTCTCTGTGTCTGTGCCCCATCACTGTGCACCATCTATCATGTCTTTTTTTCCCTCCCAGTCATTCTGTCCTGTTCCGTCTCTCCATTTCAGTTTTGCTCTGTTAGCTACTGACACATGACTTTCAGGAGTGCTGGCGGAGCTGCAGTACAGTTTGTCCTCTTCGTCTTTCAGCAAGTCTATCAGCACATTGACGGAATTGAGAAAAGGAATATTTGTTTGGGGGTCCCTTCTCTTGAAACAGGTGCCGTCCGTCCTCTAGGATGCAAAATGATTCATATGGGCCGACGATGGTGGGCTTTTTTAACAGCATACAGCCACTGTATGTCGGATATTTTCCATACCAGGGTTTCTTGAATTGTCTGCTGTTTTTGATTACTTCTAAGGCAGAATATTTTCTATGATTACTTATTTAAAATGTGTTTTATTGAATTTCCAACTCTAAAAAGGTAAAGAATATTGACATTTCTCTGTGAATATACGTTTGTGAAGAGTTCCCTTCTCGTGCATACATTCCCTCACTCAGCAAAATGCCCTGTATGGTTATGTATTCATTCGTTCGTTTGTTTTTCAGGAATATATTGCTACTGTTAGATTAGGCTACTGGTATCACATCCACTACAGAGTGTTTTGGTATTATTAACCTTAACATTCCACTTTAAAATCTGCTTTGTAATACACAATCAATGTTTTCTTGCTGCATCAAACAACACCAGGCAACCGGCACTGGCAATCCTGACACTCAATTTGCAGGTGTAGAAAGGGCTAAAAATACATAGAAAGTATGTTATCATTTATTTTTCTGAACTGCAGAAAATACTTTATAGTTACATTTACATTAAATTGCACGCTAAATTGCTAATACACATTACAGTGGTTATTTATTTTGTGAGACATATTATTGATCATTGCTGCTGTACATTTTGTTCTTGCTCTTCAAACTTTCAAAATGGGATATCTACACAGTACGATCCCGCTAAATTACACACCGGATTACTTCATTCAGTTGGAACTAGATCACCAATTTCCATGCAAAGAGCTGTACCTTGAGCAAGTGCAATTCATTGATTACGTGCAATATGCATTTTTGTACTATTTTTACTTTGAAATTAAAACATTTTCACTTGAAAATGATACATTATGCTGCTATATCCTTGAAAATGCTTCAGAAAGGATAGTTCAATTGGTTTGACATGTTATAAAATGCTTCGGGGGTTGATGTACAATGGACCTGAAAACCAAAGTATAAGGAAAGGGACGAGTATTAAAACAATATGAAAATTAAAAATCTATATTAATCTATATTATATATACAGTATATCTTTCTTGAAGAGTTGTGCCTCAAGGCAAATTTATCCAGCCCTACAATCGTAGTGGGTATATAGAAACATGTACTGAGTATTATGAAACAATGTTTAACCCATTCTGGATGGGAACCTGTTTTGGTAGCTAAGCATTATGTTATAATTTAGCTATTGAAAAATAGCAGATCTACAAGCTCATAGTGCGCCACCGAGTGGCGCGCTACGAGCTTGTAGGTCTGCTATTTTTGAAAAATCGTAAAAATGCGGCACAAATCTTTGAATATATGTTATTTCAGAGCGAACGTTTTTTTTATTTCGACGTCAGGCCTACATGGTTTAAAATGACATTTATTGACCTACCGATGCAGACAACTTCTCCAAGATCAGTGCCTTGCTTCTCTTACCCGTCCAGTGCTGGTAGCACCCTCCCCCGAGCGGACAGGATGACGCCAGACGACTGGGGACCATGATGCACTTGGCCATGGAACACAAGGTAGCAGCTGCACAGGTCCTCGGGCGCAGTGGTTCTCAAACATTTTCCAATTGTATTTTCATGTATTTGGCCATGGACCCGATAGTTGAAAAGATTTTGTGCCAGGGATCCCCATAAGAGAAGATGATTCAACATGAAAATAGCAGATGTATACATGCTCATACATTCATACATACAACGCCTCACATTATGAGCTCGTAGAGCACATATTTTCAAATAGTCTCTCAGCCAACAGGTTTCTTTTGTTTAAAGTGGGAAATTTGGTATATAGTTTTTTTTTATTGGCCTAAAATATTGTCTATATGCATACATTCATGAATCCACTTGCTGTCGGTATTGAGCAATTTTTTTCTTCCACATTATGCTGGTGTAACTCCCGGGATTCGAACTCAGGCCTCCCGCTTGAAAGTCCAACATCTTAACCACTAGACCAAAGGGATATCCCTATGGACCAGGGGAGATATTAGACTATTGAGGCCATCAGGCAGAGGCTCTGAGCCACTCTGCTACACTCACCCCCCTTTGGACCTGCTCCCGATCCGGGTCACAGCACCAATGTAACGCCTGGGATTCGAACTCGGGCCTCCCGCGTGAAAGTCCAACATCTTAGCCACTAGACCAAAGGGATATGCCTATGGACTGGGGGAGATATTAGACTATTGAGGCCATCTGAGCCACTCTGCTACACTGGGTACCCCCTGGAACCCCTTCAAGGACCTCTGGGCGTCCCTGGACGACAGTTTGAGAACCACTAGCTTTAGCACTGAGTCTGACACAGGAGGTGGAGGCCTGGCTGTGAGTGTGGGGCATTTGCAGGAGAGGATGAACTCTCGCACAGATTTACTGGAGTAAACATTGAGGTCTCGATGACGAAAATACACCACAAATGAAGATAAATCACAGTAATTGCACAAACGGTTGTGTTTCACTGATGAGAGGCCTTGGGGTTTTGAAACTGGCTAATGGTTGAGAGGTACATGGGTACAAAGTAAAATTGTAATGTCTACAATTTTAAAGTGTAAAGTGAGTTTGCTGTATGTCGTCTCGGTCAGGTGGGAACCTCATGTCCAAAAACTGTTACTGTTCAGGATTCAAATTCAGAAGCGTCAACGGTAGCAGATCGCCAAGCTCAAATCGCGTCGCTTTTTGTGTCGCGTTTCAAGCTTGCGGAACTGCTATGCGGTACTTTTGATGCTTTTGTGTGACGCTGTAGTATGATCAAGTAGAAGCAGGGTTCCCCAATAGGCGGCCCGCGGGCCGCAAGGGGGCGCTCTGCGGGCCGCAAATGGCAGATCGCAGAATTTTAAAAAAAAAATATTTTTTTGGGGGGGGGGTCCCAGATATACATGGCATTAAATGGGAGTCAGTAGCCTATGCATGTCAAACTGGGCATCCTTTTCAAATGGGGTCCTGCCCTGAAAATGAATTTTCAGGGCAAGACCTCGACCTCACGCGTGCGGACTCGGCCCCCAGCCTGGTACCCTAGTCAAAATATGGCCCTCGAGGAAAATTAATTGGGGAACCCTGAAGTAGGCTGTTCATTCACGGGAAAAAAATCACACCCGTGTAAAGTAAGTGGTGCAACTCCGGGGGAGGGGGGGGGGTTCAGACCCACAGGAACGCATCCAGGGTGCCGGCCCGATTCCGGCGAGCCGCCCCGCGTCCGAAACGGTTGAGAAATGACAGAGTTACAACCATGCTGTTTCCGTGCTCAGACGCACCCACACACCCACACACCCACCCACACACATAGTCACTTAAGGAAGTGGTTGCACCACTTAAAAAGTTAAAATATGGAGATAAGAGGTTTCTGGCTGCACATTTCACTGTGCACATTTACGTGACTCATGGTGCTGGGTGTTGAGCAAGGCATCGAAGCACTGAATGGCTGTGTCGATGTGCTGATAACATAATGCCCTCATAAAACAACCCACCTGGAAGTCTGGGATTGTCTTGCACCCTAAAATAACATACATTAGCTCTTTAGAAAGATAAGATATGCATTATTACATTAAATATACAATTTCCCCTTGGTTGTGAACCTGAGGTTGAGGTTGTCATATCATTAGCAGGATATAATAGTAAGATTAAGAACCATGACCCTTCTAAGGAGCTGTATCACATTTCATAAAACCATGGAAAATCGACATTAAATTCATCAAATTTAATTAATCAAATTTAATTTAATGCATAGCACATTGAAAAACCTGTAGCGTCCCATAAAAAAACAGTTGCGTCTACGTTTTCTGTAAAGGGTACGAACAAGGTCAGGGTCGTTATTTCAAAGTTCCCTGTATGCAAATGAAGACATTCGAAAATGGGCTTTGGGATTGACGGTTAACTTACGGTGCATGAGTTTAAAGGTTTCCTTCATCTTCTCCGGCATCAGAACCACTTTGAGCGGACCCTTTTGAATACTGATGAGGTCCCTGTTCTCCGTGGCATTCAGCACCTCCAAGGCCCCCTGTGTAGAGCCCAGAGAATAGAAGCAATCACAGCTAGAGCTTGTAGTCAGAGACAAACAGCAAGCGGTGAGGCAGGTCAAATTGAAAAACAAGGTAGATTGTAGAATTGTAGAACAAAAAATCACACCCGTGTGAACTGAGTGGTGTAAGGTCTTATATAGACTGATCAGCTGTGGTCTGACGTAATGTCTGACGTAATGAAATCACACCTGTGTGAACTGGGTGACCATCATTTTTTGAGTGGTGTAAACCACTCCTACAACTGGCTTTGTTAGTCTGTCTGTCTGTCTGTCTGTCTGTGCAGAAAAAATGAGCATGGTTGCTATGGTCACCCAGTTCATCCGGGTGTGATTTCATTACGTCAGACATTACGTCAGACCACAGCTGATCAGTCTATATAAGACCTTACACCACTCAGTTCACACGGGTGTGATTTTTTTTTGGTACGGACAGACACGTAAACTAACAAAGCCAGTTGTAGGAGTGGTTTACACCACTCAAAAATATTGTAGGAAAGTTTATGGGCCATGTGTGCACAATGTTATTGCATAAGGCAGTGATTCTTAACTTTTTTAATCGCCCAGGACCCCCAGTTTGATAAGCATGAGAACCACGGATTTGATACACATGGTGTCTTTTTTTTCCTTTTTCTTTTTTATAGCAGATCTACAAGCTCACAATGTGTAGATGTGCTATTTAAAAAATAATTAGAAATCTATTGTTGTAAGTGGTTATTTGATGTCTTCTAGAATAAATCAAACAGTAAAAACATTTTTTTGCCCTTTATACTGAACATTTGGTTTTCTAACTAACTTTCACTTTTTATTTTTGTATTTGACCTCTGCGAGTGTATGTTCTACTTCCTGCCAGATGTAATCCGTGATGATAACCCTTACCCAGTGCCAGGTACGTCAACTTCAGCACTGCAGTTGAGATAAGTGGAATTCCCATCATGCATCCAATCAGGATTCAAGATTATTTTGGGGGGGTTATGGCCTGAAAAGGTTGAGAACCACTGCTATAGCAGAGATAGCGATATAGGGTGCGGCCCCTTTCCTATAGTTCACAGCCCATTGGTCTTGTCGAAGCTTAGAGAGAGGTTGTTCTCCTGGCTTTTGTCAGGTGGTTGACACCATAGATATTATAAAAAAAAATCACACCCGGATGTGATTTCAAAACTGGCTGTTTTTGCGCAGAGAAAATGACCACGGTTGCTACGGTCATCCAGTTCACCCGGGTGTGATTTAATTACGTCAGAAATTATTTTGAACATAGCAACCATGCTCATTTTTTTCTGCACACAAAAGCCAGTTGTAGGAGTGGTTTACACCACTCAAAAATCACACCCGTGTGAACTGAGTGGTGTAAGGTTTTATATAGCATGATCAGCTGTGGTCTGACGTAATGTCTGACGTAATGAAATCACACCCGGATGTGATTTCAAAACTGGCTGTTTTTGCGCAGAGAAAATGACCACGGTTGCTACGGTCATCCAGTTCACCCGGGTGTGATTTAATTACGTCAGAAATTATTTTGAACATAGCAACCATGCTCATTTTTTTCTGCACACAAAAGCCAGTTGTAGGAGTGGTTTACACCACTCAAAAATAGATGCCTCACTGGCCGTTGCAGTTCATTGGAGCGACGTGTATCCCAATGAAGGTGGAAGTGCAGTGCTGAAGGCTTGACAGTCATGACAATACATTACAATACAAAACAAGACAAACAAACACAAACAAACAAGTTATTAATACAACAATACAACATCAGAGCCAGGGGGGATTAGATTACTAACAGAAAACATTAAAGAGTGAACACAAAGCAACAGTTCTCCGCCACCCGTTTCGACTGCATTTGCTGAAGGCACTCTGCGTCGCTGCCCAAGTGACGTCACTCATGTGACTCCTCCATGTCTCTCGCTGTCACTCAAGTGACTACTGGCCAATCACAGCGCGTCTTTTCCGGGACTTATGTTACGCAGTACGCACGCGGAAGCTGCTCATTGAAGGCAAATGCTTTGCAAGGAATCTCTGGAAAATTGTGCCTTCAATGGTGACACGCGCCTCAGAGCCGGAAAGGGCGTCTATGTTTATATGTCTATGGGTGGGACTGCGACGCTCTATAGCAGAGATAGCGATAGGGTGTGGCGCGCCCCTTTCCTGTAGTTCACAGCTCATTGGTCTTGTCGAAGCTTAGAGAGAGGTTGTTCTCCTGGCTTTTGTCAGGTGGTTGACCTCTCCTAAACAAATCCACAGAGGGGTGCTCTGCTAGGTGCAACCTCAGTATTGATTGCCTACACCTGGCTTACACAGACTATAGGCTGTGTTGTCATGTCACCAGTGGACTGGATGGAGCTGTACATTATGGCTACACAGTCCGTGAGAGGGAGTAGAGGAGAGAGCACATGTACTGTAGCCCTGCGGGACTACATGTCGAGGAGGGTCAGAGGTGTTAGAGCCAGTGGTGTGCTCTACCGTGTTACGCTATATACTATGTTACGTAGTAGACCATTTGAAAAGCATCTGATACACAGGAGGAGGGGCATGTGGACTTCAATAGCCTTATTAGTGCAGGGGCCAACAACACTATTTTCACAAATTGGTACCACGTAAGGTGACCAAATGTTGTATTTTTGTATTCCTATTTCCTACATGTCTGTAGTTTATATTTTGGTATGATACATCTTCCAATTCAGTAGCTTAATGCTGTTTTTCGCCAGTTGTATGTGACCATAGCAATGCTTTAAGTAGCATGTGATGTGTCAAACTAGGGGGTTTTCATGATTCTGAATCTGAATCCATTCCAAGCATTAGTTTTGCACGAAAAACACTCATTTGGCTAAATTCTGCCATAGCCACTTGCACAAATGTGGGCGAAAACTGCAGTGGGTACAGACCCTGCAAGAGTAACTGTTTTGTTGTTTTGTATTTATTATTTATTTTCTGTAATATTTATTGTAATTGCCAATCAGAAGAGGGCAGGTTTTTGGGCCCGGCCAATCAGAAGAGGGCAGGTATTTGGGCCTGGCCAATCAGAACAGGGCAGGTTTTTGGGCCAGGCCAATCAGAAGAGGGCAGGTTTTTGGGCCCCGCCAATCAGAAGAGGGCAGGTTTTTGGGCCCAGCCAATCAGAAAAGGGCAGGCTTTTGGGCCCGGCCAATCAGAAGAGGGCTGTTTTTGGGCCCGGCCAATCAGCAGAGGGCAGATTCAGGGCCCGGCCAATAAGAAGAGGGCAGGTTTAGGGCCCGGCTAATCAAAAGCGTGCAGGTTTTTGGGCCCGGACAATCAGAAGAAGGCAGGTTCAGCGCCCGGCCAATCAGAAGAGGGCAGGTTTAGGGCCCGGCCAATCAGAAGTGGGCAGGTTTAGGGCCCGGCCAATGAGAAGAGGGCAGGTTTTTGGGCCCGGCCAATCAGGAGAGGGCAGGTTCAGGGCCCGGCCAATCAGAAGAGGGCAGGTTTAGGGCCCGGCCAATCAGAAGAGTGTAGGTTCAGGGCCCGGCCAATCAGAAGAGGGCAGGTTTAGGGCCCAGCCAATCAGAAGAGGGCAGGTTTAGGGCCCGGCCAATCAGAACAGGGCAGGTGCCAAAAGCACATTAACTTATGCCCATAGGCGTCATAGAAATCATGCTCCTACATTTCGTCAGGTCCTGACAGCTGCAGCCCACGATTTACACAGCCCTGCATGGCTGAAAATCCATGAAAATCGGAAATACTCAGGTAAAGTAAAAAAATAAAAATAGAAATACCTCAAAAGTGTACTAAAATACAGTACTTAAGAACATGTACTTACGTAGTTTCTTTACACCACTGGGAAAATGCCTCACTTTCTTTAGGCACTGTGAACTGTACATGTGAAAATACATATATTTTCACAATATTTATCTGCGAGTGTGACTAAATGCCTCAACTCCTACAATTCCAAGTGTTTTTCCCAAACATGGGGTCGGGACTGAGTCGGGACCCATTTTAATCGTCATTAGAGTGTGGAGTGTGGTGTAAACCACTCCTACAACTGGCTTTGTTAGTTTACGTGTCTGTCTGTCTGTTCGTACGTCTGTCTGTTCGTACCAAAAAATGAGCATGGTTGCTATGGTCACCCAGTTCACACGGGTGTGATTTCATTACGTCAGACATTACGTCAGACCACAGTTGATCAGTCTATATAAGACCTTACACCACTCAGTTCACACGGGTGTGATTTCATTACGTCAGACATTACGTCAGACCACAGCTGATCAGGCTATATAAGACCTTACACCACTCAGTTCACACGGGTGTGATTTTTGAACCTTTACTACAAAAAAGAAATATAAATAATAATAATTCAGAACTTTTGCACATTTTCAAAAATAGGGAAAATAGCAGATCTATAAGCTCACAACACATCGCATTGCTATTTAGCTATTTAGTAAAAGTGGTAATTCATAATGTGTAAGTTTGGGTCTCCGGAAGACATTGCCTTGAGTGTCACTTTTGTCAGAAGTTGTCGTTCGAATATCACGGTTCATTACAGTATATGCTTTGGAAAGTATTCCAAGTAAACTGTGAGTCATAGTCAATTGACTAAATATGCATGCGACCACTGTATGGTCCAGTAATTGATTTAAATTGATTAATATAGTTGCACGTACACTGTGTGATGAATCATGGCATATTTTATACAATCCTTAGGACACCTCAGGAGACCTGAACTCGTAATGCATTAAGCTAGAGAGCTTCATGGTCAGGTGCCTCTATAATATTCTGATATGAATCACTATTAAAGACATAAAGTGCAGTCGCTGTACCGCACTGTTGTGACGAAAAGAGAGTTGAGCCAGAAGGCAAAGCTCTCTGTCTACCGAGCAATCTTCGTTCCTACTCTCACCTATGGTCATGAAGTGTGGGTCATGACCGAAAGAATAAGGTTGCGAATACAAGCGGCCGAAATTAGTTTTCTTCGACGGGTGGAAGATGGATGGATGGATGGAAGTCATAAAAGCCCACAAAGGGCCATACTTGTCTGGACAAGACTATGAGGTGGCATTTTAAGAACTTGGCATGGTGTCTTAAAATATTCAAAAGCATCCTTACAGCTCATTAAATATAGATAGTGCCTAACGTTGAGCTTTAAGAGCTATAGCCTAGCTACAGTACAGTGCATTCCTATGAGTGATGCAAAGTTGCCTAAGAAGTGAGTGACGTTAATTTGAGTTGAAAATCGTGACCGCTGTGAGATGATACACAAGTGATGGGTCACATACCATACCACTAGCGGGCGGCATACTAGGATGCCACACAAAAGAAAGGAAGTTGTAAAGTGTTTATTAGATAGAGCCAACCAAAGCCACCAGGTCTCTCCATCTGGGTCTGTGCCAAAGTCACGTTACATGCTCTAAGCCATAGGGCAGTATTATGCGTGTCTTAAGTACCAGGTCTTATTACTTAACTTAAGACCTGGAGGCGTGGTCAATGCTGTTTGGCCACACAGAAAAGACCTGGTACTTAAGACACGCATAATACTGCCCTTAGGGCCCTATTAAGCAAGACGAAAAACCCATGCGGTAATACAGATTTCGCCCTCGCTCTGCGCCTTTTCGTATTATGGAAGCCGTGGTGAGCGCTCACTCATATGGAATACCACGTTCCTGCATAATTTAGCATTGGGGGAGTGTCCATATGTTAATTATTTTCGCTTTGCGCTAGTTGCTATTAAGCCCCTTGACCTAAAAACACTCAGCGCATACCGATTCCGCCTGGGTCTGACCACGTCTTAAAAGCAAAAAGCACTGTTTGATTTTACACTTGAGCGGCTCTGGAGTGCTGCTGGAGTGTTGCCATGTCTGTTTATTATAAGCGGCTTCTTTTTCTGCAAAGTTGCTTGTAAATATTGGTAGTTGTGGTTGATTTTCTTGTTTCTAAAGTGCTTATTTGGGCTTTTCTCCTAATGTTGTTTAAACCAGTGATCCTCACACAGCGACATTCCCATGTCAAGGACCCCCAGATGAATGCATTTGCCCAACTAAGCCAGTGACCCCCATGACAGATTTGTGTTTTTAAATGTTTCAATAACATTTTTCAAAAATATTCTTATTGTCACTTTTTTCAAAGATTACTTTTGAAAATAGCAGATCTACCAGCTCACAATGCATCACATTCATTCATTAAAACAATGAACTCTGACTGCAGGGGGATATATATTTATAATGATCATTATAACAATGTGCAAGAAAATATGTAAAAAGAAGGAAGAACTTTATATTTGTGGACAATCAAAATATGCTGGAAATTTTAATGTGGTGTCATTAAAAGGAATCTTGATATGGCAGACTCACTATCTAGAAAATAAAAACATGGCACTTCATTTAAAATAGGTTGTAGACCCCTGTTATATGCGATTCTTTTGGGAGTATGTTTATAGACCTATTTACTTGTTTCTATGAGACATGGCAACAGCGAGCTGTCTGGCTTTCTCGTTGAGATTATAAAGGGTCATATATCGCTCATTTCTAAACCTTTTTTAAAAATTAAAACATCTTCATAATCACTGGGAAGTTTGCTTTCATACGCTGTATCACACCCGACTTGAATTCTTCTTCAATAAAATGCTACGAGCGAAGACCATAACATTGGGGTCGCAGCAATACGCATGGCGCACGTATGGCATTTCAACTCATTCCTTCGTCGTGACTCGAATGAAATAAAATAAAATAAACGTTATTTTACTGGTGTTTTTCAATAGAAACAAATAAAGAGCGTGTGTGCAACAGTCAGTGCATATACGTGCATGCACTATAGGCTATATTTCCTCCTTGTCGGGATGGTGAGCTGAGCTCTTCACAGCCTGTTTGTCTTTTAATATTTGATATTATAAACACTCATGGTTCTCTCATTTCTCAGCCGTTTTTTTAAATGTAAAAATCCCCACATTCCTTAGGAATCTTGCTTTCATTCGCTGTATGGTATATGGTTCTATTTTTATCGAATTAAACAATATCAAACGAACTTGTATGTTCGGGGGTTAGACGATTCTGGGAACATTACGCATGGATTGCCAATTTGCCAGCCAATGCTGCGTATCTACTCGCAGTTCCATTCCGATCTGAAAGGTATAGGTAGGTGCCATTTCAAAGTCTTAGTTATTCATTTATGAATCAAATCAACTAGAATAAAGATTTTTACAGCTGTTTTTCATGCTTAGAACAGAAACAAATTAAGTGACGATGTGCGTATATCTCCCTCCCTTAGCATATGGCTGCGCCGCTGTAATGACTTTCCAATGAAAACTGCAAGTTACTTAACAAAATAGAGACATAGGCCTACAAGCTATGCACATCATGGCTGTGACAGCTTGTGGATCTGTTCTTTGGAGGCATAAAGGTGACAGCATGCAGTGCAATATGAATAATTAACCCAAATGTGACAAAGTCATGTCATGTCTATGGTGCCAGTCTGCAGAAATGTAATACCACTTGCCGAAAAGGGCGCATCATCAGCTGGTGTCGTAAAGAGAATAGTACGGACATGTTCATTGGGTAAGCCTCAAAACTCCCTTAAACACTCCCATGACTAATTCAAGGCCGTTTTGCTCACACCACGGGGTGTCGAAAGCGCTTCTTACCTGGCCCATAATTGTAATATGACATTGCACCCGCCCCCACGTCTTAAAAACTGTAAAATTATATGTAATTAGATTCCACTTGCTTAATAGGGCCCTTAGAGTCTAAGGTCCTGGGCTATTACATCCAGCCAGCGGGTGCGGGGGGCGCCTCTAGGTCGTCTCCAGCCGGCTTGCTGGGGATTGAAGTCCAGGATGGTGCGTGTTGGATGTTCCCCCGGCAGGCGAATGACGTGGCCATACCAGCACACTCGCCGCATTGCTGCGAGACGGGATGCTGGGAGCTGTTGTGTTGGGTTAGCTCTCTTAAAGTTTGGTTTGTAACATGCTGTCTCCACGTTATGCCTTCAATCCTCCTGAGGGAAAGCCGTCAAGCCTGGCCGCACTCCATATATCAATTGCAAAAGGGTCAGACTAATGGGAACCCCTTGAACCCTGAACTCCCATGCAGTATCAAGAACAGTGGTGTAAAGTAACAACTTTACCCTAAACCTAACTCAAGTACATGTACTCAAGTGCTGTAGTTAAGTACAGTACAATGTTGAGGTATTTTTACTTTACTGGAGAACTTCCAAATTTCAATACTTTTACTTCTACTCCACTACATCTCAGAACCATTGTATTTTTACTCCACTACAATTATTTGAACAATTCTATGCATTGTGCATTTTGAAAACTTGTGAAATGGGACTTAATTTCACTTTTGATGCCAACACTTTTTTCCCCCTTTTTTTGTATTTGTGTAGTATTTCTACCTAGTGGAATTTATACTAATAATTTAAGTAAATTCCTCTGTAGGTTTACTTTTTTGGGAGGGGAGAGGGACCAATATATGACCAATATAGGCCTAGGGCTCCATTTTCGTCACCGCTAAACCCCTTATCCCTAAACGTCTTTGCCTTTTTTACTATTTTGAAAAACATTGAGCTTGTAGACTGGCCGTTTTAACTATTTAAAAATGTTTTGCAAAATAGTAAAAAAAAAAGGCAAAGAAGTTAAGGGATAAGGGGTTTAGCGGTGACGAAAATGGAGCCCTAGTATTTTGATGTTTTTGTTGTGTGGCATTGGATATGATGGCCCAAAGCATGTTTGAGCCAGGAGCTATTCTCTCAATATTGTTCTGTCTGGCTGCATTTGATAGAACTATAATCTTATTTGGTTTGAATTTATGTTGTTAAAAAAGAAAAAAAGAAAAGGAAACCCCCCAAACCTCTCTTTTTTATTATTGAATTACTGGATGTTAATGGCACTCCTTGAAATCGATCGTATGTCTTGAGGTCATAGCGGCACGGTCAGGTCTCAGGGGAATTGGTAGAGAAGAAGCCAAGCAATCAATAAATGTAACGCAAATCCATTACAACGGCTTGTGGGTGTATACTTTACAGCCTCGCTAGCAAGTGTTTGTCATCTCTTCCCATAACTGTACAGTCTAGTTAACTTTTACTGCACATATACAGAAACTGGCCTACAGAGCAGGCTTCAAGGTTTGAAATAATATATGACATAATAGAGCGTCGCAGTCCCGCCCCCTACCATGGCCCAGGAAATGATTCTCCGTTCATTTTCCTCATAGACATTTCAGAAAGTATTTATTTAAAGACGTTTACGCCGCGGACCAAGCCAACTCGTGTCGTGACAAATCATGACAACAAACACAATTTTTCGGGCCAAACAAAGAATTAGAAAGTAGAAAAAACGGCAGGTTACAACACTTTTTTTGTTGTTTTTCTTCTATGTAATTATTTGTTTGGTCCAAAATATTGTGTGTGTTGTCATGCTTTGTCACGACTCGAGTTGGCTTCGTACGACGCTTAAAAGGTCTTTAAAACCCTGTAAGACCCAGCGATGCTTCTCGGTAACATTTTTATTTTAATTAATCACTTAACTCTTTTTTTTTTTTTTCTATTCTTTTTTCACCTAAACATCATCATTGATGTTCATTGTTTAGTCTTGCAATGCCATTGGTCATGATATTTGCATATAAATACAGCCCACAGAGGCACAAATTTACACAACTTCAAAATCTCTGGACTCAGTGCAATTTCTAATCAAAATTGACCTATGACCTTTAATCTTTAACCCTGATAAAAGTAACTAAAATGCATGTAATACATATATTTGTGTGATCATTAGAATGTCTAGAACATGTATCATGTATTATTGTGAAAGATATCCACCGAATGTAAATTATTAATTTATTAATATTATTTTAATAATTATTATAAATTTGCATAACATTTTCATTAAACTTTTTTTTTTTTTTTTTTAACATATTTTTTTAACATAAGTCATAGTAGTACAAAGTAGTAGTAAGGTTGAAATCTATTTTTTGCAAGTAGAAATGTATCCGGGTCTTACAGGGTTAAATAAATACTTTTTCTAATGTCTATGGGAAAAATGCATTGTGATTCATTTCCTGGGCCTGGCGTCGTCATGAAAGGGGGCGGGACTGCGACGCTCTATATATATATATGACATATGACATAAAAAAATTATAACTGGTTCTCAGAAACAATATAGCTCATGGTAATATTTCTTCTTCTTCTTATTGTCTCCACCAGGCCGAAGGCATGGGGAGAGAGTATGTTTTTGTCTCCACCAGGCCGAAGGCATGGGGAGAGAGTATGTTTTGCACTCCGTCCGTGTGTGTGTGTGCGTCCGTCCGTCCTTCCTTCCTTCCGTCCGTCTGTTACCAGCTAATCTCCGGCACCGTTGGCCCGATCCATGCCAAACTTTGCACACACACTCCCTGGATGCCAACGACGAACCTCTGCCCCAAATATTCCTCAATGACCTGTTATAGCGCCACCATGAGGCCGATTTAGGCAAAACACATTTCTGTAGATTACTCGTACACATTTTATCCATACATCACACAATTCGGTATACACTATCTCCATAGTCATGTGATCAACACGGATCTGCACCATTTCCCATCTTCCTTCCTGATTGGCTAAGATTCGCTTCCAAAGCTCACATGATTGGTCCGTTTCGAACAAAATGCCACAAATCACAAACACAGAGTGCAATTTCCGTGAAATTATACACGCACATTTCCACTAGGCTGAGGACGACATGACACAATTTATTTTCCAAACCAGCCTCATGGTGGCGCTATAACAGGGCAATTCCTGTTTTTACCTATAACTGCATCGTTCTGTGTACAACTTTGTATGCGCACTCCCTAGAGGCATGGAAAAACATTTTCCCTGCATCCCTCCACATCTGCCGGTTATAGCGCCACCATGAGGCCGATTTCTGCAAAACACATTGTTTATATTAGTCGCACAGATTTCATCCAAATCTCAAGCAAATCGGTACACATGATCTCTGTAGTCATGTGATCAAGACGAGTCTGTTGGATTTCTCAGATTCTACACTGATTGGCTAAGATTGCCTTCCAAAGTCTTCAGGAGTGGCCCGTTTTGTACAAAATGCTGTCCTGCTCATCCAGAATTCTATCCTCAGAGATGCTATGAGTGATCTGACTCTGCATTTCCTCAACACAATGAAGAAAATTGTTGCAAAAAACAAACAAACATGTTTATATCACTCCTAAACATTTTGCCAAACATCACACACACTCCTATCCTCCTGGTGGAGACCTGTGCCCAGAAGGGCACTTTTTCTAGTTTATTCTATTTCTTTGTATACAATGCCATCATTCCAAGTCATGTTGGCATAAACAGGCAAGAAAAAACGGGCAAAAGAGGGAAAAGGGCAGGGGTATAATAGTATATTTTGGAAAATATTGGCATGTTTTCATGTCTCAAGGAGAAGTAGGGGGAAATAAGATGTGCGGCTCCCTGCCCAGCTGGGCAGGGAATTGTTTGCCATGATTATCACTATTATGTGTAATTTATACTAAATCAGGCTTTATTCAGACGTAATACCCCGACCGGGTATTATCTTGAGTACTCAGAGCCCTCAACATCTTTTGTGCGCGGAAAGGCGGGCTATTCTAATGATGTTTTTTAGATGGAAAGTAGGGTGTAGAATAGAAACAATCTTGCTTTGCTACAAACATGAACCATGGCTTTTATCTGACCTCTGACCTCTTTTTAAGTTCAGTTGGGAGTTTTGGAGTAGAACCTTTTCTTGTATGAATATAGTAGTATAGTTGTGGAATGTTGGGTTTATAATCAGTGCAATTAGCTTAATAAGCTACTGATATATTATGCAAGCTCTCCACTGGCTTAATTAGTGCTTTCTCCTGTTTAAAATGCATACTTTGATCTGGACTCCGTTAATTCTGCAGTGAGCTCTCCATCTATGTGCCAGCCAGATCAGCCAGATATACCAATCAGATGTTGTGCTTTTGACCAGATGTAGCTGCAGGTCTTTTCTGAGAGCACAGCCTGAATGCAAGTTTAGAACTACCTCTATTATAGATGTGAAGGGAAGCTCAGTCCAGACGGAAAGAAACACCTCATTAAGTAAAGTGAGGATAACTCTCCAGACATGTCTCATCAGTGTATCATTGTCTCTGTGAACCAAAGAGAGACTGGTCTGCGTGCGTGCGTGCGTGCGTGCGTGCGTGTGTGTGTGTGTGTGTTTCTATGTGCAGGGCCTTGCTGAAAATGAGCAAAAAAAACACCCGTGTGAACTGAGTGGTGCAACTACAAGGTGATGTCAGTGACGTCACATACTAACCATAGCAACCATGCTCACCCGTACAGGCACAAACACACACGGGTACTAACAAAGCCAGTTGTTGGAGTGGTTTGCACCACTCAAAAAAATCAGTCTAGAGGAGATAAAGGCATGGACAAGCTTCTCTGCATCTGACTTAAATGGTTTAGAAGGGGCGGACCTTGTACATGTTTTTGAGATGACAGATAGCCATTCATTGAAAGTCAGGTGAGGATCGAGGTGAGGATCGAACTAACACCCAGGTTTGTGACTGAGGAGGAGAAGGGGGCTGACCTGGCTGTCAAAGGTGAGATGAGTTATGAGCATGACTGAACCTGGTGTTGTGTGCCAACAAAGAGAGCTTCAGTTCGTGTTACTGTATAACTGAAGGAAGTTGTTGCTCATCCATGCCTTTATCTCCTCAAGACAGGTGGTGCGACATGTCATGGCTGCAGAGGGGGTATGCCCCTTGACATGCTGCCGCAGGCTAAGACACTCAAGCACATTCAGGAACTCGGTTACAAAACGACAGGAGGGATAATAATCACTATGTTGGATGACGTGGTGCAGAGTGAGGTGAGTGAGGTGAGTGTATCTCACGGAGGAAGGATGGGTTTGGTTTGGGAGGTTGGTAATACATGAGAAGCACTGACATGGAGTTTGGAGGTTTACATTTGAAATCAAGGCATCACACGGAAGAAAGGTCAGGCATCGGCAGGAGGGACATGTTTCAATTCAGCCCGGTGATGGCCAAGCCCCCACCACGGATGCTAACCATGACTAATGACTAACCATCCTAGACTACTATCTTATGTCTGTCCGTGCTCTTGCTCATCCCACTAAGGACGAGTTTGGACAACGTTTTTTTCCCCAAAGGCCCGCTACACTAGATTCCACTCTTGGCTATCCAATTCGAGTCTCAGTGAGACCAGAAACAACTAAATCACATGATCGCTAAAACTCCCCTCCCATCCACTTCCATAGAGAATTTTCTAGAACGCCCATATCTCTCTTCCTGTATCGCTCTACTCCTGCCGCAACCACCATTACATTTTCAATGGCCTCTAACTATTGAACAGATGTTTTTCGTTTTGTTTTGTTTGTTTTTCGGGAATGCGCATCGAACATCTCTCAGATTATCAACGGTCGGAGACTACTTAAAAGCTATAAGCAAATACGGAAAAAGGCTGGCAGTGGCTAAACGCAGACAGAAATCAAATCTGGCAGTCAATGAGTAAATTTATTGGCAGGTTTCCATTTGTCTAATTGTTCTCTTCTCTTTGGCCCTGTGGTATCTGATGGAACCACAATTCACATTGTGGTTCCATCAGCACAATGTGCATCTATTCTAGAGAGAGGTCTCCTGTTGTTCTTCATGTGACCACACCTAGTGACTTGGACCATTTGGTCTGGGTGTCGAATCAATGTCTGAATGTTTGAAATGTGTATTGGGCTTCTTTATAAACTAGCCAGAACTGTCTATGTGTGTGAGTGGCCCCACAAGCCGTGAGGCTGAAGGGTGCACGCATGGCTCAGGCCATGAAGCGGTTTTGTATTCTCTGCAAATAAATCTCGACTCTGAAACCTTCATTCATTCATCCATCTGTCTGTCTCCGACTTCATTCTCCGTATTTTTGCCTGAGTATTTAAGTCTAGTACGTTTGTTTATGGGCTCTATAGGGAGAGGAAAAGCACTCTTCTCTCTGTAGTACATTTACGTCAGCCCCATTTAGACTGCAGTCACATCCGCAGTCATATCCGATTCAAATCTGATTTATTTCTCAAATCTGATCTTTTGGCCCGACCACTGCATTTGCAAGTGACCAGACCGGATCTGTCACAGCTGTGTGTTCAAACTGCCAGCGAAATCCAGCCTGAATCAGATCTGTGCCACCTCCAGATTGGAATCCGATTTGTTTAAATAAGTCTAAACACAAACAAGTCACATACGTACAAGGCACACGGAATCTGATTTAGATCAGGTTGTTGCATTCAGACCGAGACGGATGTCCTCAAATCAGATTTGAATCAGATTTGAAACCACCTCTGACTCAAGTCACATTTGTAAAAATTGGATTCCATGTGAATTTAGACTTATTTAAACAAATCGGATTTCAATCTGGATGTGGCACAGATAGATCTGATTCAGGCTAGATTTGGCTGCCAGTGTAAATCAGGCCTTAGTAGCTGAGGGCTATACGCACCACTTTAGAGAACGGCAGTATAGAGAGAGATAGAGCTGTCACTGGGCTACATGTACAGTACATACATTATAACATGAATAGTTCACCAATATGTGGTCTTCATGTAACCGATGCATCAAGGCACACCACAGAAATCTGTAGGTTCTGTTAGCGACATACACATACGAGTGTATACACACTGACTAGTGCATTGATTGATTGATTGATTGATTGAAATATTTATTAACAGTTTGCAGAATTACAGTACATTTCAAGCACAAACTCAATACAAAGACTGTTAACTGTGAGTGGACGACCCAATTAAGCATTACACTTGTTTACAAGAGGGTCCACCTTGTTCAATTCATCAAAACATTTAGAGACGTACAAATAGACACTTCTATATACCGGTAGGTAGTCAAGAACAGAACAGGAATTCATCATAAAGGAGGTAAAAAGGGAAAAGAAACATACAGTTGGAGGCCATCGATATTGTCCTTTTCTTTTTGCTGAGGTTTGCGTGATCTGCGCAAAAGGACAGTTAACCCATTCTGGGCGGGAACCCCTTTTGGTGTTTTAAACATTATGTTATAATTTAGCTATTGAAAAATAGCAGATCTACAAGCTCATAGCGCGCCACCGAGTGGCGCGCTACGAGCTTGTAGGTCTGCTATTTTTGAAAAATCGTGAAAATATTTATTTCAGAAAACTGGAGGATTTAGAAGGATTTTTTAAAATGTTGAGGTCAGGCCTAAATGGGTCAAATGATAAGGGACAATATCGGTGGCACCCAACTGTATACAGTGAGGGGAAAAAAGGTGGCCAGTTTCGAATTGCAGCCGTCCGTAGGTGCCCCTTAAGAGCGGTTTTGAAGGAGTCAAGGGATTCGCACTAGTGCATCCCTTGGTATGCACTATAGTGTTGTTGTTTTTTCTCCTTCTTTTATTATTATTGTTTTTTTTAATGGACACCTGCTTATTGGTGCATTTTTCTTATTGACATTTCGTATGAAATGCATGTCCCTTTGCACTAATAAACTACAACTATCTCATTATGTTATTGGTCATGCCTCCAACATACGATATAAGATGCGTTGATATACTGCATATAGCTGACAAGAATTTTCTTTTAACCCATTTTGTGCGGGAACCCCTTTTGGTGTTTCAAGCATTCTGTTATACTTTAGCTATTGAAAAATAGCAGATCTACAAGCTCATAGCGCGCCACCGAGTGGCGCGCTATGAACTTGTAGGTCTGCTATTTTTGAAAAATTGTAAAAATGCGGCACAAATCTTTTAATAGGTATATATTCTTTCAGAGCGAACGTTTTTTTTATTTCGACGTCATGCCTAAATGGGTTAACCTGGGCTCATGCATTATTCATGACACAATTTATATAAAATACAGTTACTGTGCATAAGAAGAATGCTCCTGGATTTTCCCCATGTGGGCAGAAAGGTTTCATGTACAGTATGGAGGCTGCTTTTATAGGCCCACTGTCAGTGGGTGATGATGGCATACTTCTCTGGGATTTCATCAGGTCAGGAATTTAGACCCGGATATCTGCACCACTTTGTCAAAATGGTTACACGGACACACGGGGAAAAAAAGAAATACCTCCCCAGTTCCTCCTCGTATCTTCCCGTAACCCCCTTTTCTGCCTCCCATTGTCCACAGGCTGCCAGCAATCTCTAAAACGATTTCCACAAGTGGCCAGGGAAGGCTGGAGAAATGATCGAGGAAAACAGAACAGATGAAAGCTATCATGCTCAGATTAATCTCAAGCCCATTTACCAAGTCATCAAACATTGGGGCCACAAAGGAACAATAAATTGACTGAGATGGGGCAGGGAAGGCACAGAAAGGACCTGAAATCAACACCACGGTACTAGGTACTGGTAGAAGGCCTCCGTTTTATGGAAGGTATAAAAAAGTCTATAACAGTGCATCTGAACAGACATTTTTCTCCGGGTTTCTTTTAGATTTGTTTTGAAGTTTTTCCGTCTCTCTGCCTGTCTCTTTGTGCACACTCCACATTTTCTTTTAAATGTTTTTTTTGTGGCTTTCGCCTTTATTTTATAATGGAGGGACAGACAGTAGGCTGACAGGAAATGGGGAGAGAGATGGGGGGGAAGACATGCAGTAAAGGCCGTCGGGATCGGGAGTCGAACCTGCGGCACACTGCCAGACTGGATTACCAGCCAAGGTGCCTGGACCACTGAGCCATGGCCCAGGCCACACTCCACATTTTCAACATGACCATTGTTGTCTACTCTACTGCATACTCTAGTCTCCACCACTACAGGTGGACATTTTAGTTGCTACAGGTTGACTTCTTATTGGCTAATGTCCCCCTGCCTCCGTTGATTGGCCAGTGTATCACCCATGACCCATTTCCATTGTTTGGACTTTGGAGTTGGGCTTTTTTCTGCAGTTAGGGGCGGCCATATACATAGCTTATTGGGTGGAGACTAGCCTCCTCTAATCAGCATCCTCTAATCAGAAGGTTACCGGTTCAGATCCCGGCCCGCCAAGTAAGGTGTCAAAGTGCTTCTCAGCAAGACTCCAAACTGTTTTCTTTTCTTGTCCATAGGAGTTGGGATTAAACATTTACATTTTAAAATAATGCTTTTATGGCTGTTGGGTTGGGTTAGTTGGCTATTGTTGGTTTTGAGTTAGACCCTGTTTGTTTGTTTTGCCTAGGTTAATCCCTGAATTCATAGTATTGCTTCCCTTTCTTTCATAAGCTCTTTTGTTTGCCCTCAAACCAAGACTCCATAAATATTTATTTTACCTCTTGGGGTGATAACAGAATAATTCTTCAGGAAAAGTTTTGTTGGTGCTGGAGGCTGTTTAAAATGCATTTTTGATAGGCTTGACACGTGACACAAAAAAGCTGTGCCACAACATCCCAAAAGTGCTATTATACTTTTAAGGTGATGTTGTGATGCAGCCTGCCGTAGCTTTTTCTTCTGGTTGAATGATAGAAACACCCCAAGAGGTTCGGCTTTAACCAGATCTGTATCTGGCC
Source organism: Electrona antarctica (assembly GCF_951216825.1). Classification (NCBI taxonomy): domain Eukaryota; kingdom Metazoa; phylum Chordata; class Actinopteri; order Myctophiformes; family Myctophidae; genus Electrona; species Electrona antarctica. Next base: position 48,213,023 of record NC_136791.1, read on the forward strand.
TGGACACCTCAAGATAATCCCACTACGTTTTCTCTCTCCTCTGTCTGTCGCTAAACTTCCACAAAACTATTAATCATTGTGTGAGTCCTGCTGGATTCCTCGATCTCTCTCCCTGTCCCAATCGAGACACTAGGCACTGTTTTACTAGAACAACATACAAGTTTACAAGTGGTAACAGTGGTTATGTATATCTCATATTAGCTTGTTTATTTAATTTCCATCATCTTGTTGAGAAACAGAAGTGATTTCCACTAATATCTGGCTCTGTAGAGCACAGGCAGCTCATATGAGTCATCCCCTCTGGTTTCTGGTGAGAAGTGAAGTGGAAAAGATAGAGACCTAAGCAGACAAATGCTTATTCAGTAATACAGTCCCTAACTCAGCTAAATTATAATTGAATGTTGCAATACTGTATAATTACAGGGACTGTCTATGCACAGTTCAAAGCCACATTTGCAATTCATGTGAAATAGTTCCTAAAGCTAAGTACCATTGCCTTTGGCAGAGTTAGAAAAGGAAAGGATTGGAGCAAAATGTATAGAAAATTTGAAATGTGTCAAGTGATGCTTCATCAAACATATGCCTGTTTCAGTGCCCATTGCATTATACCTCAGGGGAACCTTTTCAAATGGCCTCTCTTGGATACATTTTTAATTTACAGTTGGACTAATAACAAAGTAAATTTCACAGTTAGGGACTCTTACTCATTACCCTACAGTTTTAACCCATTTTATCAGTTAAAGTACTATAACCATATTACTCTGGGACTCATTAACAAAACCCCCACCAGCACTTGGCCAACACATAATCTTGAAGTATGGGTTGGATATTCACAATACAATCCTCCCCTTAATTAAACACTAAAGCTGATCCCCAGTCCCCATTTTTAGGATAAGTGGCATTTGTTTTAAAAGAGTTCCAGAGGTGTTAATTCAGATGTGTTCATTCGTGTTCGTTCAGATGCTCAACAAAGCCGACTTCACAGCCACAACCTCCGCGGTGGTGGGTAGCTATTTTACCACTGTGCCACCCCAGTGCCCAAGACCTCAAACTTGTGGAATTTAAAATTGCAAACACATCACGGGCGGCTGTGGCTCAGGAGGTAGAGCAGGTCGTCCAATGATCCCTGGGTCAGTGGTTCGAATCCCGGCTCCTCCTGTCCAAGTGTCCTTGGGCAAGACACCGAACCCTACATTGCCTCCAATGAGTTGGTCGGTGTGAGCTTGCCACCATTGGTGTGTGAATGTGGGAAGTGAGGACGCTGGCGTCGACTGTTCGCCGCAGAATTAATTATGTATCCTTTTTTGAATATTCCATTATATTCACGACAAAATAAAGCTCTGGGATAGCTATACATTAATCATTAATACTGTTATTATATGATTCATATAAGCTTAGATACCGTTTTAAATACCACCTTTTTATGACACAATTAATAAACAAGTGGACTCTCAGACATTTCTCAGCAGTGAATAGTGTGACTGACTCCTTTGAACAATGAAAGGTTTAACAAATCCTGACACCCAATTTATCAGCCTCTATTTTCATCCACTGCAATTACACCTTAAAAGACGAGCACAGAATCCCTTTTGTAAGATGTTGCACTTCTCACCATATGGTATGTGTCAAGAGAAATGAGACAAAGATGAAAAGTTTGGAAAACAATATGAAGCGTTTTGTCGGCTGTCATTTTACTTTATTTCACAGTATGCACACAACCATGTACTGTACTACAGGTATATACACCCACAAAAACACAGTAAAACCATCAGAGTCAATTTAACCCAGAGTGTATTATAAATACTGGACCAAATAATACAATAATAATAATAATAATAATAATAAGGGTAATAATAATAATAAACTTTAGCACCTTTCATGACATAAATGACGCAAAGTGCTTTACAGAGCAATAAAAAGAGAACAGCAAAAACATAAAATAACTTTAAAATAAAAGCAAAAACATAAAATAACATTAAAATTAATACTAGTAAAGAAAATAAAACAACAATAAAATAACAGCAAAGGCAGCGAATCAGGCAGAACAGTAAGTACATGAATAACAATGCAGATATTTAACACATTTTGGGCGGGAACCCCTTTTGGTGTTAGCATTATGTTATGCTTTAGCTATTGAAAAATAGCAGATCTACAAGCTCATAGCGCGCCACCGAGTGGCGCGCTACGAGCTTGTAGGTCTGCTATTTTGGAAAAATCGAAGAACGACTGACATAGAAACATAGCTTTATCAGAAAACTGTCAGGATGTAGAAGACATTTTTAGAATCTGATCTCAGGTCAAAACTAGAAAAAGTGCCCTTCTGGGCACAGGTCTCCACCAGGAGGATGTTTTGTGTGTGTGTGTGTGTGTGTGTGTGTGTGTGTGTGTGTGTGTGTGTGTGTGTGTGTGTGTGTGTGTGTGTGTGTGTGTGTGTGTGTGTGTGTGTGTGTGTGTGTGTGTGTGTGTGTGTGTGTGTGTAACGCGACTTGGCCTGTTGTAGCGCCACCATGAGGCTGATTTGAAAACTGTCAAGTGGCATTTCTTCCTCAGCCTAGTGGGAATATGCATGCACAGTTTCACCGCAATCGGACGCTGTGTTGAGTAATTGTGGCAATTTGTACAAAACGGGTACAAAGCGGGCTACTCCTGAAAGGTTTAGAAGCCAATCGAAAGCCAAACAAACGCGTCTTGATCACATGACTATGGAGAGTAATATTCGAAAATGTGTTTTACATATGTCGGCCTCCTGGTGGCGCTATAAAGAGCAGATGTGAAAAATTCCAGGCAAAGGTTTTTCCTTGGCCTCTAGTGAGTTGGCATACAAAGTTATCCACAGATCCGTGCATTTAGAGGTAAAAACACTTTTTGGCGAGTTCTAGCGCCACCATGAGGCTGAGTTGAAAATGTTCACGTGGCATTTCTTCCTCGGCCTAGTGGGAATGTGCGTGCACAATTTCATGGAAATCACACGATGTGTCCATGATTTGCAGCATTTTGTTTGAAACTGAGCACTCCTGCAAACTTTGGAAGCTAATCTTAGCCAATCAGGATGGAGTCTGAGAAATCTGAAAGACCCGTTTCGTTGAATGGCTCTAGAGAGACTGTGTACCAATTTGCGTGATGTTTGGACAACATTTGTAGGTGTACTGTCCAAAAACTTGTTTTGCACAAAGCGGCCTCCTGGTGGCGCTATAACAGGCTGTTCTGGAAATTATGGGGCAGAGGTTCATCGTTGCCATCCAGGGAGTGTGTGTGCAAAATTTGACATCGACCGGGTTAACGGTGCCGGAGATTAGCTGTTCACAGACGGACGGACGGACGGACACACACACACACACGGACGGACGGACACACGGACGGACGGACGGAGTGCAAAACATACTCTCTCCCCATGCCTTCGGCCTGGTGGAGACAATGAGTGAAGAAATAGGTCTGGAGCTGTGCTAGCTGTGCTAAATGGACCCAGATTTAAATGAACACTAACACACTAGTACTCTTATTTCACTGTGCAAACAACCAAAGCCCCCATATGTTCTGTTCTGTTCTCAGATTAATGACTCCTGCTCGACTCTGGCACATTTGCACGTGGCCGTGGACGTCTGGGATATACACTACGGAACCATGACAGATGCCTCATAAGGATAACTACTGTAAATGTTTCATTGTTGATAGATTGTATATTTACTTATCTGTTGATTTACTGTGTATACAGTATATACACCCACTGTAGGCTGGCTGGAACTACATAAATCAGCCTCCCTACTGTATGTTGATAGTCGGTACTGCACCTTAGGTGATCAATTGTACATCCATTTATTTACTGTTGCTATACACTTGTGTTTATGTATTAAATATAATACGTAATATGTTAACTCATCAGACCCAGTGCAGATGGCGAGGAGTACTTATAATATTTTAATTTATCTAGTCTTACCTATCCTGTGTTTCATGCTTACTGAACATAGACACAGCAGACGTCGATCATGGATAAAGAAAACAACGCCTCGTCCAAATTGAGCAGCTGCTTCCTATAATAGCTGATCACTGAGCAGTACCTCGTTAACTGTTTGGCCCTCCTTTTGGAGAGGCCAAGCATACGCACGCAAGCACGCACACACACACGCACGCACGCACGCATGCACACGCACATGCACACGCATGCACGTGCACACACACTCTGTGTTGCTCTCTGAACAGCTAGAGAGCTGACGGTGTCTCATCAGTCACAGCCTTGGGTCGGGCTGGGGGAGGTCTGGAACCCATGCTCCACATCACAGAAAGGTGCCCACCTCATGTCCTTGACTGAATTAGTGCAGGATTGATGCCAGGGGCAGACGGGCGGACGCTCCCTCTTCCCCTAACCCCCTTTGAACCTCATATTTCAAGCAGGACAAACACATGTAGTCTAGGGTCACAGGGCACTGCTCCAGGCGGTCACATCACATGGCAGTCCCATGGACAACACTGGCATCGCTGCAGAAGAGGGTTCTAGCGGTTAAACCAGTGGTTCTCAACCTGTGACAGTGAAGTGTCAATTTAAGGACTTTTAAGACCTTTTTATTACCCAAAAAAATCACACCCGTGTGAAGTGAGGGGCGCTCTTATTATCATACATCATCATACATCTTCTCATTCCGGCCAATTCGAATGTTTGTGTTCACACAAACACTAAAAACTGGCTATTCATTATCAATGGCATTTAATGTTTGTGTTGGGACAAACACTCAAAACTGGCCATTCATTATCAATGGCATTTAATGTTTGTGTTAGGACAAAGTTTGTGTTTACACGCACCCTCAAAGCTGGACATAGGAGGGGCTAGCGGCTAGCGCCCCTCAAAAAAGAAAAGAAATGAAAGACCATTACTGCATCAACAAACTATAGCTTACTGTAAAAACTGTCCAGACAATGGCCAAATTGTCAATGAATATAAGAAAGAGGCTAACAATTTGAACACCAGTTCAAAATGATGATTATTTTGAGTGGTTGTGCAGCCTGAGAACCACTGGTCTAACTGGGACCAACACAGGAAAGTTGGTTCTGAATACTTGAAAACATTATTTCAAATAGGTTAATAGTAAGGTACCAATTTTCAATATTGAACTTGAGGGGGGCATTCCTCTTACGAGTGACTTATGTTTTTTTGTCTTTCAGGAGCATTGTGTTTTTGAGTGGTGCAACCACTCCATTAAGTAGCTATGTGAGTCTGTCGCTGGCTGGCTGGGTCTCTACCGTTTCGGACGCGGGGCGGCTCGCCGGAATCGGCCCGGCCCCCTAGGCGCGTTCCTGTGGGTCTGGACCCCCACACGGAGTTGCACTACTCACTTCACACAGGTGTGATTTTTTTTATATTGTTTTGGAGCCCCTAACCAACGACAATGTTCTAGCACTATACAAGTTTATTTAATCTTGAACCTTGAATTAAATGTAATCCTCTGAGCCCAGAACAAATTTCTGTGATTATGATTCCATTTGATCATTAAACATTTGGTGGGGATTCATTTCTCAATGGTATTAAACTGGAAGAATAGAAATTATCACAACATATTCATGACTAATGATGAGTTGCTCTTCACTTACAGCGTATAAACCATTATCCTCATCACTTGATCAATAGCAAATGTATTTTCCTTTGCAAAGTCATGATTGATTGATTTAATAAATGAATCCTATTTGAGTTGATAAATAGGCCTATGATTTGATTAACATCTGCTTACATTGAATCATGTTATTACTGTATTACTCTGCAAAGGTATCGTTGATGTCAATCAGAATCCTTGTATCTCCAAATTGCAAGGTTTTATATTTTTTTGGGGGGTTTTTTGTCATTTAATTTCCTACTTCATCATACAAGAGTGTCAAGCAAAGAGGGCCAATCTAAAAGTTCACAATGCATTTTTTCACTATTTTGGAAAAATATCATTCCATTCCCTGAAAAAGAATGTTTTTCGAGAAAGAAGGTTTCCACTCGACAGCGATGATAATATAATATGAGTGTGCATGAGGAGCCGCCTGAATTCAAATCTTAGTCTCCTGCGTCCCTCCTTTGCCAAAGGAAAAATTAGGCTTCAGAAGGCTCAAACAGGGCTGTTCTGCTACATTTGCATGTATGCACCATTGCAGAAACCAACAATGGTAAATGCAAACTGAAACTGACCTTCCAACCTTTTGCTGTACGCTAGAAATAATTTCCTCTCTAGATTTCAGTCCCCTGTGTGTAATAATACTACTGCCTCCCATTGAGTGCAATTACAGAAAGCTCAGCAGTGCGCCACGCTTTAAGAGGTAAAGTACTCGTTCGTCATTACCTTTTCACACCCAGCTGTCAGAGTGTCTCGGTTAAAACTCAAAGCCCTGGCATGGGCCGAGCTACGTTTGCCTCGATCACCAGCACGAACGAAGCCTCCCATAAAAAATAGAACTCAACTAACTGCACGTCCATCCCATTTATTTCCACTTTTCCGAGGCATTGGCAGTGGGGCAGTAATTGGTCTGTATTTCTATAGCACCTTTATCCAATTATTTTTTACTTTCATTCACACACTGACAGTGCATGCAGTTAGGGGTTCCGTGTCTTTCACAGGAAGCGCGGAGAATTGAACCAAGAACCTTCCGGTTGCCAAACGGCCACTCTACCGCCTGAGCCACAGCTGCCGAACCGTGATAGTGGAGTTAATTACTGTCATGCAAGTAAAGGCTTGTCATGTACAGTATACCACCAGGAAGTGTCAGTAGCTTGGCCAGGATTCTCCTTAAAAACCCTGAGTATGGGGCCACCGTATGGGGCCATTTGGTTACATTTGTACTCACTACACTACTTGATAAAAACCCAAATTTTAAATTATTAATTCATTTTTTACTACTCAACAACTAGTTCAGACATTTCTTTTCCTTTATTTCTCTGGAGAAATCGTGTTGCATAAAACCTTCAGTTGTTGACCTTGAGCACAGTGAACAACCTTCCTTACTTTGCTTCTTGGCACCATGAAGCAGATGGGTCAGAAACAGAATGGTGGAGTGCCAGTTATGCAAATAATAATAATAATCTGTCTGTACACAAAGGAACTCCAGTTTATAATTATGTTCCCTCGCCTGGATTCTTTTTACCCCTTACTTTGTCCTCTTTGTAGGCTAGCATTAAGTATTGCTAAAATATTGTGTCAGATGGAAAAGGTATTTGTCAAAGATTTAGATTTGGGGCCTCCCAAATGGATATAATATTTTGAGTAGTCCTACTTAGGCCTGACTCACACCTTTACAACAGACTGATGTATGCTTGTTGTATGAGATGTATAGCTGATGCAAGCTCGCAATGCATTTCCAATGGGAGTCACATGGTTTGACACAACATTTGTGTTGTATGAGGGGGAGGGGGACAGTCGAAACACAGCCGAAAGCCATACAACACAAATGTTGTGTCAAACCATGTGACTCCCATTGGAAATGCATTGCGAGCTTGCATCAGCTATACATCTCATACAACAAGCATGCATCAATGTTGTATGCTAGATGTAAAGGTGAGTCGGGCCTTACAAGTACTGTAGCTAGCAAAAATTGTAGCATTCTTACTTTTATTTTATTTTTATTGCAATGGACAAGTGATAACTTAAGCCCTTCTGTTAAGGGCTGGTGTGAAGTGAAGTTGGGAGATGATTGGAGACATCATGCATTGTGTGACCGAATGATCCATCAAATTGTTATCTGTCAATAGATCCAGGCTGTCTGCAGACCACAGCAGAAAGCCCTGCTTTTGTTGAGCTTCAGAAATGTTTAGGAAAATGTGTGCACACACTGCTGCACTTTATCAATGAAATTGCTTCTGCTCTGAAAAGTTAATTGATTCAGACTCGATAACACCATGCTGAGAAACCAAATGTAGTTCACAGCTTATCTGAAATGAGAGCTGCCCTTGTGGCCACTATATTATCGGAATGTCTTCACTCACAAAATGGTCTCAGAATTAGGCCCCTGTAAGATTCTCCATAGCCTCCCTAAAGTCTATGGAAAAACCCTGTCCGTGAAAAGGACAGCCATGAAATTGATGATAGTCTGATAGCATACCAGACAAGTAAGGGCACATCGAGTCGAGTTGAGAGGTTAATGCCTGCATTTCCCATCACCACTATTGTTCATGCTAGGATTTCCTCTTGATTTGTGGAGCCGATTAAAGAACATTTTCACAGCATACTGTCAGAATGACCTGCAGGACCTGCAAGGTGATGCCCTGGATATTTGCTGATCCCTACGTAAGAGGCTCCCTGTCACTGAATCCAGCCAATGCACCCTGGCCGGCATCAGCCCCTCTATCATCTGTCCATCCCCATTATTAGCCATCCAGTTTTCATTCTGAGACTTAATGGAGCGTTCCACAAGGGACCCCGATCCACCAAAATAACTAAAACTGGTTCTTATAGCAGATAACGGCAGACACTGTTATGACATTGCAAGACATAAGGAAAAAAATGCCATTGCACGTAGGGAGCATGATAGAAGTCTCTTAGTATATGTTTCATTATTTCAAAATTATTTTGATACACATCATGATATGTGTCTTGGAAAACCTACAGTTTTCTGGATTGCACATACATGTGGATCAACAAAAGTGCATCAATTGTAAACAATCCTTTATATGAATACAGTTTTCTTTATGTCTTCAGATTCTAAATGCATGCGGACAATCCGAGGTGCTCTAAGAGCTGATAAAAACGCATGTAATGTCTGTAATTTAACCCATTTGTGTTTTAAGCATTATGTAATGCTTTAGCTACTGAAAAATAGCAGATCTACAAGCTCATAGCGCGGCACCGAGTGCCGCGCTACGAGCTTGTAGATCTGCTATTTTTGAAGAATCGTGAAAAGTGACATGAAAGTGTTTGAGAACGACTGACATAGAAACATAGCTTTTTCAAGAAAACAGTCAGGATTTAGAAGACATTTGTAGAATCGTTCCCAGGTCAAAATGGGTTAATACTTTCTCAGTGACTGATGTGCCTAGTGTATATTACAGCCTATGCATCAATAAGTCTGTAGAATAGAATGTTGTGTTATTATTCAAATAAGTTTATTTGCCCTGTGGTTCATCTAGTAGTGGATTTGACTTATCAAATATACACCACTGTGCTTTTGGCTGACTATCACAACGGGAGTGAAGTGTATCTGCAGCAGAAACCAAAAAGACTGTCAGCTAAACACACAACGCTGAAATAAGGAATGCATGCTGCCACAGAAAGAAAACTAACTCCTCCTATCTTTCCTGAATCGCAAAAACAAATAAATTAAACAAAAGAACCAACCAAGGGACATGCAGGATTGCACTGTGGTAGAATGAGTGGAAAGGGGTGGGAAAGTGTCCTTGAGCAAGACTCTGTACCCCTAATTGCGCCCGATGTGCAGGTTGGTGGTCCCTCAATGGTTTCTTCCGTCATCGGTGTATGAATATGTGTGTGAATGGGTGAATGTAAATTATGTAATCTATGCAAAGCGTTTTGGATAAAAGCGATATGTAAATGCACCATTTTCCAGCAATTCTGTCTTTCTCTGAGCACTGGCATGTGTTTTGTCATTTAATTGGGCAGGCATCAGGTTGGGGCATTGTTAAAGTCAGGAGGCGCTGAAGGCTAAAGAAATTACAATTACAATTTAGGAATTTAGCAGATGCTCTTTATCCAGAGCGACTTACAGTAAGCAATGTAAATCAAATGCATATCCTTATGAGACATAGATACCACAGAGTGTATTACTAAAGGCTCATATACCATGAATTAATGATGATCATATCAAGTCAATTTTTGCTAAACATCATTGTGTGGGTAAATCATGGATATTTTAGTGTAGTTTAATCCCAACTATTTCACACTACAAATGAATCTCTGCTTTAAAATGAAACTATCATTGTCACGGGGCATGTGTATGTAGGCCTACATCTGTCATTTTAACGCAAGGATGAAAGACTTTTAAATATGTAGTTTGATTGATTGATTGATTGATTGATTGATTGTCACTGCGTGAAGTTAAATTATGTGTCAGTCACCTGTCTCTCCTCTGCAGTGCTGGCAATCTAATCCTGTTAATTAGAAGGAGCCAAGCACTGAGGAGAGGAGGAGGGGTGTTCCTGTTCTTTTGCGTGTTTATTGTATGTGTTTGGCGCCTGAAATATGTATTGATTTGTATTTATTGAAAATAAGTTTGAAAAGCAATATGTAATTGTAGATCAGCTCAGGGGGCTTGGTTTGCTGTTGCCTGAGATTATTAATACCAATTACTATGATTGTGCTTGGTCTGTCCCACCTGTTTACGAGCAGGCATGCTGCAGGTGAGGACAGTTCCAGTTCAGTTTGGCTCTTGGGGCTTGCAGGTGACAACACCAGGGAAGGGTCCTTAAATAGAAATAGCATAGACTGTGTTTCAGTTTATTTTAGTCATGGTTTGTTGTTTTTCCTGAGTTTAGCCATCAAGTGTTAATTTCTGTTTCCTGTTTTTGGGACGTCCTATTTTTGGAGCCTTGGGCCATCGGCCAGCCTTACGCAATCATGTATAACATTGACAAACAATAACCACACGATATTTAGTGTGTTGGATTATATAACTCTGCATTCGATTTCTATACCATAGTGAAATTAACGGAATCCAATGGTTTCCATTGAAAAAACATTTGGTGGGGAGTTACATCAAGTACTGTGAATACTAATGAGTCCACTAGAAGAAGGTAACTTGAATTACACGTGCTATCTCTGCACCAACAAGAGATAGCCCCGGTATAAGCATGCCGTAAACAAAACTATATTTCCATGTCTGTCCTTGATGTCATCATTTTCACACTTTTCTTTTTAAATAGTAGATCTAGCTCACACGCTATAACCATCAATGCTACTCTCCCCTGGAAGTCTCTCCAACAGCCCGAGCTGCCCTGATATGCCAGGAGAGTCACTGAACCAGTGGTCTACCTGCAAGTCGAGCAGCATGTATGGAGACTCTGGAAACTGATCAAGGCAAGAATTGACAGGATTTGACATACCAATTACCAAGGCATGGTGTAAAGTAAGCTATACATCCTACTATAAATGTGCCACGTCTCTGCGTGTCTGCGTGCGTGTGTGTACGGTTGTAATGCACGTAACTCGAGAACCGCTTGCCCCACCGACTTCATATTCGACACATGCGTTCCACACCCCCACAGGGAGTGCAGTGCCTGCCTAAGTCCCCTCACCTGTGCAATTTCCAGCCTCTGCCTCAGCCAATTGATTGCCATGGCAACCCCACACCTGACAATTGATTCGCCTACTTAACCACTCCACTTTTCACAGATACAGAGATCTCCATGTGGGACACAGACAGACAGTTAAAACGGGCGCTGTGACACGTTGACAACGGGTAGTATTAGGTTCCCAAGTTGCATCGTTCTCAAGTAGGCCGGTAGCCGACGGGCACGTACAGGTCTAGTCAATGAAAATGTGATATACTAAAAATACCATCTAATAATAGACTAAATAGAGCATATTACACCTTTCTTATGTCCTATCTCTCTCTCTCTCTCTCACACACACACACACACACACACAAACAGACGTGTGAGCATATGCGGGGCGGTACGCATGAAAAGTAATTTGCACCATGCAGTGACCAGTCCCAAAAACACCTCATAGTGCCTGACAATTCCTTTGCGATCTGACCAACATCTGACATTAATTTACACCTGCAATTTCAAGCATCATGTGCATATGTGGCTCAAGTGAAGTGCTACACTATTAACACGTTAACATGATCACCTGTGGGGGGTGGAGCATATTATAAATGTTCATGCATACCAGTACTGTATGTCAGTCCCGCCCCTTTCAGAACGACGAGTGGCCCAGGAAATAATTCCCTGTTCATTTTCCCCATAGGCTTTTCAAAAAGTATTTATTATACGCTATAGGCTATACGTAGTATGCCGACGTTTTAGGGGGACAAAGCGTATACCGTCTGCTAATCATTTCATCCATTGAATGACCACGTGTGAGGTATAGCCTATTCATGCGCATGTAGCGCAGGGCATAATTATAGTATACTGTCTGAAATACACCTAGGCTACAGCACTGTGTCAAGTGGTGCTGAGTGATGCTACGACGGTTAGATGCGCTGCTCTATCAACAACTGCAAACCGTATATGTTATTGCGAACGCAGTGATTGCGAATGCAGTGAGCACTAACTATGAGACCTAGCAGAACATGTCTGTCTGTCTGTCTGTGTGTGTGTTACGCTGTAACACCACCCGCCCACCACCAGAGGGCGCAGCTGTATCACACACAAAAACACACACACACACACACACACACACACAAAAACACAAAAAACGTAACTTAAAAAAAACTTAACTTAAAAAAAAACTTAAAGGAGCATTCAGTGATTTGAGTGATTTGGAAAACCACCCAGTCCGCCCCGGTAACAAAATGTGCACATGCACGCTCTACAGTGGGGGGAAGTGCAACAGGCCAACAGCATGTGCACCAAGGCCCGCCCCCACTCGATCATGATTGGAGGAAGGCCCCTCTCATCCTGATTGGATGAAGGCTTTGCCACCCGCCACCAAAACTGAAACTAGGGTTTTTTGACCCCAGGGGCTCACTGGGGACAGGGAGGAACTCCTTATATGGTCAGCACACTCTATAGTAGGGAGGATTATCCAGAAAAAAAGAAAAAATAAGTGATATTTGAATTAAGTCAAATCACTGAATATACCTTTAACTTAAAAACACTTAAAAAGAAAAAAAAGATAACTTAAAAAATACCTTTAAAGTACGTAATTTATTCTAATTGTTATTGCAATTTACGAGCTGCGTTCGCTTCCCGCGTTCGCGCGTCTTACTTGTCTTAACATACTGTATACTGGCGTTCTTTTAGCTACAGTGACGTCGTGCAAAAAAAACAAAAAAACATGTGGCGGTAAGTAAAGTCCTCCTTCCACAAGGATGTGGTGACCGAGTGACCTAGACGATAGATGAGATCAGAGGAATTTCTGTGAGGAAACGGGAACAGTGATAAAATTCATTGTATACAGTAGCAAGGTGACAAGCCTTGGACTCCTGCAGATAAGACTCCAGCAGATAGGCTCCCTTTGTTTTTTGTGCAACCGGGTCTTCGTGCAGTGAGGCCGCACTCTCTGTAGCTGCTGCTCAGCCCCAGAGAACTGGGCAGAATACACGCAATCGTGACAATAACGCCATCGGTCTACAGTACCTGCTCTTTTGAGACGCAGAGAAAAGTCTCCTTGAACATGCATGTCCTTTCTGTGTTGGAGTTTGCATGTTCTCCCTGTGTCCCCCAGACTACTGTAGGTAGGTACCCTCACAAACAACATGCAGTAATCCTGGTCTCTATACTGCCCCCAAATAATTCCTGTGGTACAAACACACAAAGCATATATACTGTAGGAAGGGCCTCTCAAATAGGCCTTCTGTCTGTCTGTCTGTCTGTCTGTCTCCGTCTGATCAACTTCAAACTTGTGTTGTGTGTGTGTCGCAGATGACCCGGGGATGTTGTGACACTGCCACATAAATGTGTGAAGAAATGTATTTCATGTCCTGGTATGAATATTGATTGAAAATGAAACATAACATACTGAGTGATAACAAGGGAATATATTGGTCAAAATATGGTTGAATATTTAACCCTGAAATGTTAAATATTCGTTTTCTGTTGACATGACAAGGTTTGATCATAGGGGGAGCTGTGTAGAAAAAGCATGTGAGCAATAGTTCCAGGAAGTGAGGTATCAGGAACATAGCTATAAAAGTATAGGAAGTGAGGCGGCCAGGGGTTCCATTCCATACATTTTAGGTATCAAAAAGAGTGTTTGGTGGTGATTTGTCAAAGAGACTATTAAGGCCACTACTTGAGTAGTGGGTCTGGAAATTTTGGTCAAGGAACATGAATCCCTTCAGAGCTTTTGGACAAAGGGGAACCTGCTGTGGCCTGACTTGAAGGTTGGGTGAAGAATATACTTTTTTCCCATTTTCATACACTGCAAGTTATTACAATAGTCATGATAGTCAAATAGTCGGGCACAGAAAATAAGTCTAAGCTAAAACTAAATAAATTGAAATTCAACACTCAAAAACCTTTCCCAGCTCAGTCAAGTTTAGTGAATCAAAATGTGCTGTAATCATAATCTAGTATAGACACATCCCATAGCCCCATGACTTTTCATAATCACAAGCAATCCCAGGATAATATTATTGTCATCGTGTTGGATAGTTGTAATTGCATATTGCCTCTGGACAGCATTACCCGAAAGAGCGGAAGATAGACAGACTGTGTATGTGTGTGCATGCGTGCGTGTGTGTGAGAGAGAGATGCATAGCCACAACATTTTTGAGAAGCAAGATGCCTTAATATTAATGAATTCATATCAATTTAAAGTCCAGGTCAAAAAGTGATTGATTGAATGCGTTTTGGGGGGCCGGTCCTTGTGGTCGTTTCAATTAAATTCAAATTCATGCTCTTTTGGCATGAGAAAACATTTGTAAACAGAGCTGTTTGCAGCTCTCGCTCTCTCTCTCTCATTCTCTCTCTAAAGGCAATCTAAGAACCCATCGTCAAAAAAGGACAAACAGTGCCCTCTTTTTCTTTGAATTTTGGAGTCTGTCAGACTATTGACATATTGTTTACATCATTGTGATCAACTGAATTGGCTACTTGAGGATGAGAGACTGTTTGATTAATGGATCAGCCCACTCACTCACTCACTCACTCACTCACACTCTCTCTCTCTCTCTAGAGGCAATGTGCAATTACAACTATATCCAACCAGATGAAAGTAATTATATTGGGATTGCATGTGATCATGAAGGGCATGGGGCTATGGGGGGTGTTTTATTATAACACATTCTGATTACATTAAAGTTTGATTTACATCTAACAAATGATCTTGTATGATGGACGGTAGTCATAACAAAGCATGGTTGGAGAACCATTGTTATCACGTAACAGTAATAATTGTTATCAGACATACCGGTAGTCTAATCACTTTTTAGTGAGTCTTGCCCGACACCATCTCAAATCATTTACCATAATAATAAGCATATTCAGAGAGGTTTTATGCGATCTGACCGGCCATTTATGAATTGATTACTGTTCATTTGCTATCGGGCTCAATGGTGAAATTGGAACTACGTTATATACTCATACATGTTACACAATGAAAAAAACATTTACTTGCAGTTGCAATTATTAATAATAAACAGTTAATCTCTTTTTGGCTCTCTCGATAAATGGAGCCGTCCTGGAACATTGCATCAAGATAGCTACAGTTGGAGGCCATCGATATTGTCCTTTTCTTTTTGCTGAGTTTTGCGTGATCTGCGCAAAAGGACAGTTAACCCATTTTGGGCGGGAACCCCTTTTGGTGTTTTAAACATTATGTTATAATTTAGCTATTGAAAAATAGCAGATCTACAAGCTCATAGCGCGCCACCGAGTGGCGCGCTACGAGCTTGTAGGTCTGCTATTTTTGAAAAATCGTGAAAATATTTATTTCAGAAAACTGGAGGATTTAGAAGGATTTTTAAAATTTTTGAGGTCAGGCCTAAATGGGTCAAATGATAAGGGACAATATCGGTGGCACCCAACTGTAGCTATTCATGTTTTGAGGCGTTTGAGGTACTGGTGCACATGCATTTTTAATTGATGCATTCCATTAGGGATGGGCAATTAGCAGAGACTGATATTTAGGACTTTGTGTCCGTGTAGCTCAGTCAGTAGAGCACTCACTCGCCAACTCAGCGTATGAGTAGCACGGCTTGATGTTGTGCCGTAAGTACTGTGAGCTGATTGTAGGTGTTGCGCTCCACCTCAGCATTCCATCTCCCAGAGGTCTAGTGCATTGAAACGGGGATAGACTCCCATACCCTGGCTGATACCCGCGATAAGCCTCTCTGACTCACTTACTTACTTAATCGACTTAATTTCACTCATGTACAGTAGGTTTATCGAAAAATCGAGAAGCAGATTTTATATATATATATATAACAAAAAAACATTGCATGGATGCACCTGGGACGTATCCTCAATGATGTATCCCAAGGTCATCAGGGTTTCGGGTCTCTCGAACATCATACTCCTCACTCAGGTGACCAAGGTGATCAAGTCCCGACTTACGTCCCAGTAGCTACCCTCGAATTAGGGAAAGACCATGGCCACACAATCCGTTGGAACTACTCCAGAACTACTCTGCCAGGGCTGGGAGGTACGCTTCTGGCGCATGGAAGGACTAGGCTCTGTGCGTTGACTCCTGTCCGGGCCCCTCCTATACATCTCACCAGGTCCACTCCTGCTCTCACCAGGCCCAAGACCTGTGCGTTGCACCAGAGTCCCAGCACCAGACACTTCATTCAGGAGTGGTGGATTCCTAATGCTTCCGCAGACTCCACCCGAGCAAGAAGGTGGTGCTGCGGGCTCCGCTTGCGGCTTGAATGGCCCTCCTAAAGGCCTCACCGAGGGTTTGTTGGGCTTCCTCCTCACGGAGGACACAGGCTGGGGCGCTAAACCATACTGCTCACCCGGGTGCCGTCTACATTCCAGCTATCACCCGTCTCTCTGGTGGTCACCAGACTATACCTGGTTGTCACATAGTCTATTCCTATGAGTCACTATAAATTAGCCTGGAACTCACCTATGCTTTCTATGGCATAGGCAGCTCCCGGCAGGATCCGCCGGGAGAAACTATGTGCAGCTGCTGGACACGAGACTAATTACTTAGAGCGACAGAGAGAGAGAGGAGTGTGTGTGTGTGTACATGTGTGCGTGTGTGTCAATTTAACAAAGGTGCAGACGATCAGAAATCAGCAGAGAGTGAGTGATGTTTGCGCTACTCTATGCCGAATTGAAGTGGACTCGGACCCAGACTTTTTTTTCCTCCCTGCAGGAAATAAAAACACCTGGGTTTCCGAGGCTACTATAAATAGAAGAACTATAACAAAAAACATTGCATGGATGCACCTGGGACGTATCCTCAGTGATGTGTCCCAAGGTCATATAGTTTTGTTGTTGTTCTTGTTGTTGTTTTTTTGGTGGGGCATGTTTTTGGTGTGTCCGTCTGTCTGTGTCACACATGCACCAGTGTGTCACTGTTTGTGTGTTTATTACTGTAGCCTACTTGCTTTCAAATAGTGTGAGACAGTGGTGTCATTTTCCCCCGCAAAGAGAAATACTACGCTGCACAAATGTCAGCCAAACAAATTGAACCTGTGAATCTTTTGAGACGCCGAGAAAAGTCTCCTTAAACAAGACATCAGTCTGATATGTCACATGGCATATGGGTAAGCAAATGTTGGTCGATTTATCTCCATCCTCCCCTCCCTCTCCCGGCTCAATGCTTGCACATTGCACGCAAACACTTAAATAAATTGCGTTAATAGTATCTATAAAGCACCGATACAAGCAAAGCATAATGCAGTGTAGAAGAGGACAATGAAAAATTGTGGCATAATTGAGAGCAGTGTAAATGCCTTTGTACGTGCATATATATCACGTTAACATTCATTGTAACCCTTCATTTCACACGGCTTGGCTTCCTCATTCATTCTGCATATCGACATTTTGACCATTACCTCACATGAGTGATGTTAAATGGAGGCAAATGGTGCAGAGAAATACATAGGGATTGATAGTCGCTTTCAACCCATGCACGACTGCTAGGCCTTCAGAGTGAAACAATCAATCTCTGCAAAACAAAGGAAGGACTCTTTACAGCCCTCTAGTTGAGAAGACGTAGTATGGTTGTATCATGTACGTCAGTCATTTGTAATGTGGGGTCCGGGGACCCCTGGGGTCCTTGAGGAGGTTCCAGTGGGTCCCCAGATAAATAGTTACTGAAGGGGCCAATTCTACTTGCGTGTCTTTTGGCCGGTTGTGGCCAAAGGCGACTGGCCGTGAGGGGTGCTGCAGGTAGGGAGGAGCAACAAGACAGTTAATGGATAATATGGTATGGGCACACACCTTCTCACCATGTTCAAGTACGAGTAGAGTAGAGACTGCGCAATAATGTCTATTTTGATCAGACTTTGAACCGACGGTAAAGGAATTCTGGAACAAATGACAGACCATAATATGGGACCAAATCATGCCCAATCTGGGAACCCATTCTAGAAAAGCACTTGAGCTGAAACTGTCTTGAGAGATTAAATCATGCCTAACAAAAACAGTAATAGATTGCGTTACATTCAAGTCAAACAAAGTCGCGATGCTATTGCACATTATGTTAGCTCACTGGAGAGGCTCTACAGTGTCTACACTAAATGGAACAGAGCCTTAAAAAGTTCAGTAGTAACTTTGGGACTACCTCTTTCCTGGAGTTTTCTACCTGATGGGTGTGGTTATATGCCTAAACCTAACCCTACTATGTCTAAGGCCTGACTCACACCTTCGCAACAGATTGATGTATAGCTGATGCATGAGACTTATTGACTGATGCAAGCTCACAATGCATTTCCAATGGGAGTCACATGGTTTGACACAACATTTGTGTTGTATGAGGGGGTGGGGGGCAGTCGAAACACAGCCGAAAGCCGTACAACACAAATGTTGTGTCAAACCATGTGACATCCATTGGAAATGCATTGGGGCAAGATGTAAACAAACCCTTTCTTTACATCTAGCATGCATCAATGTTGTATGCTAGATGCGAAGGTGTGAGTCAGGCCTAAGGCGCTGAAGAGAGCAAGGAAAATGATGGCCGACCCCTCCCACCCTGGCCACGGCCTCCTCACCCTGCTCCCCTTTGGGAGAAGGTTGCGGCTGCCGAAGGCTACGAAAGCCCGCCACAGACAAAAGTTTTTTTCCCCTCAGCTGCCAGGCTGCTCAATGACTGTGGCTTCCCTTCCACCCCTGCCCCCTAGTGACCCCCTAGTGACACCGGCCACATTGATGCACTATGAACTATAACTCTGCACTTTATATTTATTTTCCCTGACAACGGTGTTGTCTTGTCCATCCATCTTCAACCGCTTATCCATAGTCGGGTCGCGGGGGAAACGGCTCCACCAGAGTGCTCCAGACTTCCCTCTCCAGAGCAACATTAGTGACTTCCTCCTGGGGGATCCCGAGACGTTCCAAGGCCAGTGAGTCGATGTGTTTCCTCCAACTGCGCCTTGGCCTGCCCCGGGGTCTCCTCCCAGTGGGACGTGCGTCGAGGACCTCCCTAGGGAGACGCCCGAGAGGCATCCTAACCAGATGCCCGAACCACCTAAGCTGGCTCCTTTCCAGGCGAAGGAGCAGCAGTTCTACTTCGAGTCTCTCTCATGTGAAAGGTATCTGAATCTGAATCTGAAACTAACCTTAACCCTACTGTGCTTAAACCTAACCTTAACCCTAACCTCACAAACACTATGCCTAATTACCATAACCCTAACCATACAAAATAACCTAAAAAATACGCCCATCGGGTAGACAGCTCCGGGAAAGAGTGAATCCCAAGTGACTTTCCAAACACTTTCTGAAAAAGCGTTTTTGAATCTGATGCTAAACTTCCAAATATGTGCAAAAACACATTTAAGGAAACATGTGTGTGTGTGTGTGCGTGCGCGTGTGCGTGCGTGCGTGCGTGCGCGCGTGCGCGCGCAAGGATGACTGTGCACACCTACTGTTGGCCCACACATTCCTCGAGCACTATTTGCAAAATTGAATTTTATAATTCAGCCCACGTATGTCTGCTCTCCTTCTCCCTCCCCTCCCCATGAATCCCCCTCTTCCATGCTGGCTGCTATGCTGCTTTGTTTACAGTATGTGACGCTGCCAGGACAGGGTCCACTGGTCCATGTGCAAAACTAATTATCGCCTTGCGGCCTACTATGAATGGTACACTTGCAATTGCTTGCTGGCAGGTGGGGGGAGGGGGGTGGCGGGGGCAACAACGCTGGCGACACAAACAGACTGAATAGGCTTGTGAAGAAAGCCATTGTGGAGGAGGTGCCGAAAGTGAGAACAGCGAGGAAGCTGGATTCTATCATGGCCAGCCCAGCCCCTCCCATCCTCATAATGGAGCAATTGAGTTGATATTGGCGCAATTGAGTAAGAGGAAAAAAGACAGAAACATATACCCCCAGTGGAACTGCATGAGACGGGGGCTGTCCTGTGTGCCGGTAGCTATGAGGACATACAATACAATTTCTTTGAATTCATGGATATTTGTTTTTCTTCACATTCCTAAGCAAAAAACAAAACAATAATAATTTGATGACCCACCAGCAGTGTTTCCCTATGGAGACACAAAGAGTCGCATTTGAGTGAACGTATCCCTTTATAGACATTAAAGCTAAAGAACATGTTTATATAAGTTGGATTTGGTGGAAATCACTCCCTTAGATGCCCAATAGATGTTCTTAAAGATAGGGATGTACGTATTTGGATATTTCACCCTCTATGATGCATAATAATAATTAACATGTTCAAGGAATATGGAGGAATATCATTGCATAAAGGGAAATTAGCTGAATATAAGAACTGCCCTCTCTGGTCCCTCAGATGTCACTGCATGAAGAACCGACAATTGCAAATGGTGAATGCGGATGGAATGCATCTACGTACCCAGTACCAACACCAACACTACAGACCGTGCAGAGGCGGATTTACCGTTGGGCTAGGGTGGGCTGAAGCCCGGGGGCCCCCGAATAGGGGGCCCCAAAAAAAAAATGTTTTTTGTTTTTGTTTTTTTTTTATTATAAAATTGTAAAGTGAAATCCAATTCAAGTGAAATGTGTGTATTGTTATTGTATTTAGTTGTATTATGGTTAAACCATTGAGAGCTTCTGCCTGCCTGCCTCTCTTTTTAGGGGCCTGGGTACCCCAAAATGAAAACAAAATAGCCCAAATTTTTTCCGGCCTCGCGGCTGTGCCGCTCGGCCAAATCGCGGGATGCGCTGCTCCGCCGCGCGCCCCAAGGGGGGCCCTCAAATTTGCTCCAGCCCGGGGGCCCTCAGCAAGGTAAATCCGGCTCTGAGACCGTGCAACAGGCCCACAGGTGAGATCTAATGGCATAGTGATTATATATACTTGACTAACAAGTGCAAAACTAAACTGTAAGCTTTAAAACATAGAAAGTAAAAGCACAAAACGTAGTAGCGCTACTTGCGTGATCCTTTTCTTAGCTGGGCTAGTCTTGCGGTGCTACACAAATAGACATTTGGGATTTTTATCTCTTTATAAATATACAAACTGTGCTCGGATTAAAAGGTCAACATTTCAGCCTTAAGACTTCAAGACACAATCATCACACAAAATGATGTAAATGTATGGCATTGGAGCATAGCATACATCCATTCTATTGTAGGAAGGACTTAATGCTTGTTCCACCCATAATTTCATACACCTGGGGTTATACAGTTGACAAGTTATAAGCAGCAATTGCGCTTCAATATAGATTTGTTTCCATATCAATTCATGGTAACAGAAAAAAGGGAAAAAGAAAAACAATAGTTCAAATGTTGGTGTATGCGTATGAAACTCTGTTCTAGATTTGGTCTAATAGCCCATGTTTAACCCAATCTGAACGGGAGCCCCTTTTGGTGTTTTAACTAAGCATTATGTTATACTTTAGCTATTGAAAAATAGCAGATCTACAAGCTCATAGCGCGCCACCGAGTGGCGCGCTACGAGCTTGTAGATCTGCTATTTTTGGAAAAAAAATCAGAGCGAACGTTTTTATTTATTTCGACGTCAGGCCTAAATGGGTTAAAGAAACAGCTTTAGTTGAAATTCATCATTAATGTGCCTCGAGGGTATACAGCCAATATGCTTCTCTTTGCAGAATCTCTCTGTAGGTCCTCACCCCCCTTTTGTGAGATTTTCTCTTTCAATAGCAAAGAACTGTAATGCGGATACAGGTTGATTAGTGGGTTGCTTCAGGGTCATTATTAGTGTCGTTTGGTGCATTGTAGAGCTCTTTGTGTTCAGAAATGCATAGTGGGCGTGATGTCACGTCTTACTCACGTAGTAGAATGAACATGGACAATAACATGCAGTAAATTGCCTGAGCATTGTTGCAGTTCATACATATCTTGATGGAATATAGGGCTTGCGTTGTGTAGGTGAGGATGAGAAGACAAAGTGGTTTTGCGTAGAGTATTCTTGCGATGTGCAAAACATCTGCCACATTTATGGAAGCAAGAAGGAACTGGGGTATAAAATAACTAATGCTCTCAGTATTTACGTATGTGCATGTTAAAGGGACACTTCACCCTTTTTGAGAAAAAATATACAGTATGTTAATGACGTTTAGAAGCTTTAGAACACTTTCCTGGGGGTCTTTATGTGTGTAATATGTGGTTTTAGATATTTTAGATTGTAGTAGTGAGCCCGGTGTCTCTGATGTCATGGACACTGGGCTCAATTCCTTCCTGGACTACATGTTGTCTCAGTAAGACAGCCCTCTCCCTATCCACAAGGAGGAGCAGTGCACCCAAGAATTATGGGAATTGTAGTCCAGGAAGGAAGTGAGCCCAGTGTCCATGACATCAGAGACACCGGGGTCACTGCTACAATCTAAAATATCTAAAACCACATATTACACACATAAAGACCCCCATGAAAGTGTTCTAAAGCTTCTAAACGTCATTAACATATATCTTTTTGCAAAAAGGGTGAAGTGTCCCTTTAAGGACAACATTGTTTCTGATATTGAAACTTTGCCTGAAGAACCATGGAGGGAAATGGAGGGTGTTTCCTCATGTTATTTATCTTATTTAGTGTGTCATGTCCATGTCCATTACCAACCAGGAATTGCTATGGCAACAAGTCTTTATTATAGTATAATTGTGGCTTATCAGATATTGTTGCCTGGCGTACCACAACTAGTAGTTACGTAACGCCCCATGGTCACCCAGCTCAATGCTCCTGGGAACAGATTATATGTACTGTATCATTATACACACCAGGCAGCGCAACGCTGATTGCATTATTAAGGTCTCCATCTTCAGGGCTTCTGACACACAATCATGTTTTAATTAGCCTATAACAACATTGTAAGCATATCATTATTAGATTGCCTGTTGGGCACTGGCCTATACTGAGGACTATACTGCAATATACTACTATAGTATTTTTTGAGGGGAGCTATCCCCTCCAATGCCTGGCTTTTGAAATTACGTCATGGCAGCCAAGTCTATGGACTTTTAATGTTTGTTATAGGGCACTGACATGACGACGTGACGACGTGTTTAGCCCAAGGAGTGTCTTTTGTGCAACTAATGCTTGGAATGCATTCAGAATCAAGAAAACCCCCTAGTTTGACACGTCACATGCTACTTAAAGATTTTTTATTTAATTTTATTGTTTTTGCATTATATAGGTTGTTAATGATATGGTCACATATTATGCCAATTATGAAAATTGCTCAACATATGCAAGTTAGCATCCCGCTGTCACGGTGTGTGTCAAAATGGAACCCAAATGCAGGCAACACAGGCAGAGTAAGTTCAACAAGTTTAATAGCGACCAAAACCAAGGGAATAGGCTTACAACAAAGTCCAGCAGGCAGAGGTCAAAACCATGAAAGCAGTCCAAAACAGGCAAACGCATCCAAAGGGGCAGGCAGAAATATCAGAGTCCAAAAACAGGCAGGAAATAGTCTAGGAGCACTAACTGAGGAGGCAGTTGGAGACAGGTGTCTGTAGTGTGGTGGAATAGTATGTGGGAGTGGACACCCTACAGTTTCAAAAAATGCTGGGGACCCAACCGACCCATACTCAACATTTCTAACATAAAACTTTATAGGGTACTCAAAATGCCAGGGTTCACATTCTGGCAAGTGGAGTGGACTATACTACTGACTGAATGAGAGTGACTCTTCCATATATGTGCAGGCTCCTAAAAGTCTAAATGATGCTTCATTTCTACATTACCAGGCGCCCCTCACTTCACACGAGTGTGATCTTTCGATTCGACCGACTTTCCTCTCAGTGAATCGCTCCCTCAGGTCCCTATAGCTACTGTATATGAACACCGATTTTGAAGTATACTGTAGCATAGGTCCCATATATGGCTATATCGTTCGGATCACACCATCTAACTAGCAAAATTGACATGGACGCACTACACACGTGATGAAATTTGTGCCCTGTGTTTTTGAAATGCGTGCACCCAGATCATCTAAATAGGGCTCATTGTGCAGATTTTTGAGCGGTGCAAGCCGCTCCAACATTTGACTGTGTGTAGCAGCACAAGTGTGTCTTAGTGACTAATAATTTGTCTATTTCAGCACGAACGTCCATATGGCCATATACTAATGACATTTTTTTTGTTATCATAGTTATTATAAACTAGAGAGCGGACAGCCCCTATTTTAAACTAGAGAGCGGACAGCGCCGCTTCAATTTTGGCCAGCCGCTCTGGGGGCCTGGTTTGGCCCCCCACTGCTACACCTGCACCACTTAACACTGGGTGTGATTTTTAGCTCTTCAGGCAGAAGAGCTAAGAATCTGATCTCTAGGGCCGTTGTTGTGGGGTCCTGCAGACTGCAGAGACCATTTGCATGATGCTGTCTGTCTCCACACACATACTGTATGCAGCCATCCTATTAAATTCAACTCTAATTAGTCCTGAGAGGCTTTTTCAGCTGTTCAGAGATAAATTAAAACGTTGCCAGCACTGAATATTATTGGTTTAGAGCAGAGGTGACTGTAAGGAAAGCTGTTTTATATCATCTGTGGTCTAAATTGGACCAATCAGTCAACCATCCCAAAATACCCAAAACTCTGATTGAGTCAATTAGCAATAATTGGCCTTAATCTCACTACTTCCATGTGCACATAGCCTATACTGCCTTCTGTACTCTTGTTCTAACTATTGTTTCTCTTGTTCTACTATTATGCTGTGTGTGCACAAAAATGTACAGGCAAACATTAATAAACGTACATGTTTCTAGACAGAGGAACTAATACAGGCACAAACACAGGTGACTAGAGACACATTTATGCCTACTGTATTCCTATTTTGATTACAAAACGTGTTTATAATTGTAATTCAAGACAAGACGACACACCACAACTGAAAAACAAACAAACATTGATTCAGGTATGCATGCCTGCATGCATTGATTTCCTCAATTAGTGCATTTAATTACATTCAGCTGCAGGGCTCTGAATTTGTGCTCTTTATGTAAATTGAAGACATGCTTCTTAGTGACAGTGTTCAAATGTTATTACTGCCATAATATACGAGCGCTGGGGCTTTGGCATGGGGCGTCAGATCAATTATGGAATGAATTCTGTACTGGCCATATATGGAACGTGTCTTGAGTGTACAGGGTTTGATGAGGTCAGATCAACACGGGCGGGCCCGTCTAGAGTTTGAATGGACACGTATCAGTCAAAATCGAAGAGGAAGGATGGATGGGGAAGGATCAACATATGGAATGTCAGAACAGGTCAGCTCCATATATGGAGATCTAAGGCTTTGGGGTCAGATGTAGAGTTGCTGGCCAATATCGATGACATCAGGGATCTCCATATATGGGCATTCCCATATATGGGCTTAATAGTGATGACATCAGGGATCTCCATCCCTGATGATGTCACGTGATGTCACGAGGCATGACCATATATGGAGGCGTGGGGTGGGTGACGGACGGACGGACGGACTGACTGACGGGAAATGCATGTTTTCATAGATAGTAGTTAATTCACTAACATCTTTAAACTCACTTTACCTGAAGAGGGAAAGCCATACATCAGGGGTTCCCAAACTTGTTTGCCCCAGGTACCCCTTGGGTGGAAGCCTTTTTTCCAGGTACATCCTTGCAACACCGATAAGCAACACATTATCACATTAACATTTATTTAAGATGCTATCTTAGGCCCAGGCTACACGTATATGGATCTTTTGCAAAACGCACATTTCTTTGTGCGTTTGGGCCTTTCAACCACACGCAAATGGCGTTTTCGGCCACTCAAACGGAGGTTTTTGGAAACGGATAAATAAGTGAAGATTTTCGAAAATATCCGGATCAGTGGAGCTGTGTAGTCATGCGAAACGGAGCGTTTGAGAAACGATATATTCTCGTGCTGTATTTTGCTCTCCATTTCATGGTCATGGAGGAGAGAGAGAGAGAGAGGTGTGAATGGTGAGAAGAAAGTATACAGTGGGTCGCCGTGCGCATATAATAGCTCTCTCCTGTTTAGGTAATAAAGGGCGCACCCTTGACTGCATTTGTCACTGTGCCTGCATGCCGACAAGTGTGCATGTGAACTTTTATTAGCCTACATTATAACTATAAAATATAGCAGGACAAGTCGCCAGAGCAATGGTAAAGTCTAAAGTGTCTATCATTTTTGTTGAGTGGTGCAAACCACTCCAACAACTGGCTTTGTACCCGTGTACCCGTGTTCGTACCAAAAAAATGAGCATGGTTGCTATGGTTGCTATGGACATTACGTCAGACCACAGTTGATCAGGCTATATAAGACCTCGCACCACTCAGTTCACACGGGTGTGATTTTTTAATTATATGGAGAGAAAAGTCGGGATTTGGAGATTTACGCACATAGTGTGACATGCTGACAGACAATGAAAGAAACATGTTCCACGTCCACTCACAATTTAGATGGCTTTTAAAATGCGGTACTTATTCCTTCATTAAAAAATATGATTGGCACCTCATAAGTGTAAATATAAAATCAAGTATAATGTAGCCTACAATTGAAACCTGCTACTGCAGTGATTTTATCCTGTGTTCAATGCGGACGAAAATATCCATTTAGCAAAAGATCCATATACGTGTGGCCTGGGCCTGTAGACCTATTTGACAGTACAGAAACATAATTGCCTTCCTTGATGCATCAATTAAGCGTCAACGACCATCAGCTGGTCACAGACACTCAGCCTCTGCAGCACTCTAACTGAAAGTGACTGCATGGAGTGTTTGATTTCTATCCAAAGGCCCTTGAATGATGGAATATTGATTAAGGATTACTGTGATTATGGTAAGCTCACATTTATAAAAAAAAAAATATTATTATTATTTTGCGGACCCCCTGGTTATGCGTCGCGGACCCCACTTTGGGAGCCACTGCCATACATGACGCAAAACAATGCAATGAATGAGCACATTTAGACATACAGGCTTTGCATATGTATAATGTGGGAAAGAAAATGCAAGGCAGTCCTACTTTTCAGACATTGTCCAAAAACAGGCTCCTTGCACGACAGCCTAACAAACCCAGGAAACCCTCCTGTGCCAGTAGCCTTTAAACTTCTATCCACAAGGGCCTACAATATGTGCCTTTTCACAGACACATTTCAGAAAATTAGACAAGCACACAGTGCTTCCTTTTAGGGTACAGGGTGTATCTCCAATAAAATGTAGTTCAAATTCCATGACACAACTTTATCCAATAAACCTTAAAACCTGGACATTATACAACATCTGAAATGAAATCCCCCTACTTGATATTCCGCCAATATAGGCTTTTTGAAAATGGTTTAAATCGCATGGTCTGAGATTTTCTACAAATTGTCAGCACTCTATTAAGGTGGTGGCCGAATGCCGATCATTCAGTCTGAAGCGAGCAGCAATCAGAGAACACGATGACACCATTCAGTATCACATAACATGTTGCTCTGAAGATTATGGCTGAGGTGGCTGGAAAATGACACTATCAGCCCGCTGACTGATAGAGCAGGACAGGAACAGAGCTAGACTTTGTGCTGGGAATACAGAAGATTGATATATGCGATGTACAGAATGCAGATGAGTTGTATTTCAAAAGTGACATCCATCCCATATGTGTGTGCCTGTAGAATCTCTGATAAAGTAGAGCACATGCATGCATACCTGTTTCTGCAGCCACTAGAATGAATCAGTACTAGGGATGTCCGTTGGAAAACGTGCAGGTCATCCTATATTATTGCGAACGCCAGTGAGCCCTTTACTATGAGACCTAGCAGAACGTGTGTGTGTGTGTGTGTGTGTGTGTGTGTGTGTGTGTGTGTGTGTGTGTGTGTGTGTGTGTGTGTGTGTGTGTGTGTGTGTGTGTGTGTGTCACGCTGTAACACCACCCGCCCGCCACCAGAGGGCGCAGCTGTATCACACACACACACACCCACGCACGCACGCAAAAATAAATAAAATTAAAAATTAAAATAAATACAAATATTTTTTTAATTTAAAAAAATAAAAAATAAACCCTTAAAAAAACTTTAAAAAAAAAAAAGAACAAAAAAAAACTTAAAAGAAAAATCTTAACAAAAAATGGAAAAAAAACTGTGTGTGTCAGACTGCCACAACAGCTGCGTTCGCTTCCCACGTTCACGCGTCTTACTTGTCATCTATAACATATAGAGGGTATACGCATGCATAAAGTGAGTGGTAAATCGGGTGGCAAAATGAGTATAACGTTGTTAAACATTGTTTTATGCAATGTTTGGATGTATATGGGCTGTCAAGGCCATACATTCGTTATTTTCCCACTCAGTAGGCGTTCCCACATAACTTCCAGGTTATAATGATGATGTCACGCACATACTGTACCCTCGTATCTATTACAATAGTAATATAGAAACCTCATAAATAAACAATTACAGGCCCATGGACACAACCAGAGACGTGCTGGCCATTTTTATTGATAAAATAGGCGAGTGGCCTCCGCAACTCCACTTCCCGGGCTGAATTATGGGCCCACCGCGTCCCTGGACGGACACAACAACTGAAAACAATCTGCAGGATTTCAAACACACCATGATGGCACCTCTTTTCTGACATCCACTTAAAACCCATTTTGGGCGGGAACCCCTTTTGGTGTTAGCATTATGTTATGCTTTAGCTATTGAAAAATGGTGGCGCGCTATGAGCTTGTAGATCTGCTATTTTTGAAAAATCGAAGAACGACTGACATAGAAACATAGCTTTTTCAGAAAACTGTCAGGATGTAGAAGACATTTTTAGAATCTGATCTCAGGTCAAAATCCCAGTCCGTGGCAGAATGTCTGCAGTCTTAGTGCTGTGTTGGTCAACCACATCATATTACTAACTATCTAGACTGAGCGGGACTTTCTGGCACAGTACTAAATTGGTTTGAATCAAACATAAAGGACAGGGACTACTTTGTGTCTATACAGTAGGTAATTAGTCATTATAATAATTTCCTAATCATTTCTAATTACATATCTGAGAAGCCAAAAATGACATTCAGAGTTCTTCAGGTCCATTCTGAGGCCTCTTCTGTTCAACATCTACATGCTGGCTCAGATTATTGAAAACAACAAACTATGTTACCTGCATGACATACAAATTTGCATAACCATGCAGACTATGGTAAATGCATTGAACTAATCAGTGTTTGGATGTGCTAGATATGTTCTTCAATGACACAAAGACAAAAGTCATTGTTTTTGGAGCCAAGGAAGAACAATTTTAATTATGTGCTCAGCGATAATGTTAAAAACCACAACCCAAGTCAGAAATATTGTAGTCATGGACTCGGACCTGAATTTCAACGCCTACATTAAAGACAATTTAAAAAAGATATATTAACCAGCTTTGTAGTTATGTTGTTGTCTACGGACAATTTTCTTTTCACAAACATGTAATATCCCAAATGTCAAAAGTCAAGGTCATAATCAAGGTCAAGATGCACATTATGTACATAATTTGCACACTTATCGAACTGAACAATAGGAGTGTGCAAACTATGAACAGTTTTGAAAAGAGATCCATAATGCTTTTGTCTGCAATATAACTGCCTCACCAGTTGCTTTATAAATGGTGAGAACTTCACCCTTTATCATCCCTTTATCATCTTACAAGTCCCCTGTTTAGAAGCATTGCAGCCTCCCTATTAATTATAATGATGGGAAAAGCGCATGGACAAAACGGTTGTTTAATGATCATTTGAGTGAACAGGCCATTTGAAGTGAACATGTGCGCCAAAGTATGTTACTTTCTCAGTGCTGCTTGTAAACAGCTTTTGTGTATTGAGCAAAAACTGAGGATGCGGACATATTATTTGCAGAGCCTTGTAGTTATAGTGGCCTAGGCTATTATTGTCGCTGCTGACATAATTTATTTTGGGAAACCAAGGAGTCGAGCCGTGCTGCTGAATGGATAATATTGACACAAAACCACCTCAGAAGCACTGTGTACTTACTGTAGGCAGATGGCAGCTGAATAAACGACAAAGATATGGCAATTTACACACAACAGCATCAAAACAAACAACAACTTTAGTTTTCATTTAGCCATTCATTCAATGAATTGGACATTACTTTTTTCGTGTCATTTTTAGTGTGCTAACACAAACTTTGTCCTACAGACCTACACAAGCATTAAATCCCATTGACAATGAATGGACAATTTTGAGTGTTCGTGTAAACACAAACATTGCGTAACAAAAACATTGAAGACGAAGTTGAGGACGCAAGTTCTGATTGGCTGGAATGAGATGATGTATGATGATGTACGATGATAAGAGCGCCCCTCACTTCACACGGGTGTGATTTTTGAGGGCCCTCTCCTATGTACAGCTTTTAGTGTGTCCACAAGCTTTGTCCTACACAAACATTACATTCCCATTGACAATGAATGGACAATTTTACGTCATAGTGTAATCACAAACATTGCGTAACACAAACATTGATATGTTGTTGAAGACAAAAGTGAGGAGGCAAATTCTGATTGGCCGGAATGAGATGATGTACGGTGATGAGAGCTCCCCTCACTTCACACGGGTGTGAGTTTTATATTATGTTTGTCTTTGATTATTGCCCAAGTGTGTTAGTAGTAGTAGGCCTTGCCGAGCCATGAGGCCCATAGGGCAGGAGCCTATCTCCTGTTTCTGTAGCGTGAGGCAGCTTGATGTACAAGTACACCCCCTGGACATGACGCTAGTATGTCGCAGGGACTTACCCCCAACAATCCAACCCTTGATGCTGAGTGGCAAGCAGGGAGGCACTGGGTCCCATTCTTTGGAGTCTTTGGTATGACCCGGCCGGGGATCGAACCCCGACCTCCCAGTCCCAGGGCGGACACTCTAACCACAAGGCCACTGAGCTGGTCCAAGTGTGTTGTGCCCCTCATGATGTTCCTTATGCATTCATCATGGGCCAGCATGGGCTGTTTCTTGTTACAAAGGCTGCTCTACTGAAAACTTATCAAACTGTGACCAAAAACCACAATACACCTCTTAACAAAAGCTGCTGGTGCATGCAGGGTTTGCGCCTGAAAGTCAAGTTTCTACTCAATATGAAAGCACTTGAACTCAAATGCTACATAGTCATGTAACTCCTCCTAACGCCGGGGCTCCACCGGACGCGTGCGTGCGTCAAAAAACGAACCGGGGCAATTTTAAAGCAGTCACGCAACGCAACGCAACGCAGGCAGTGGAGCCACCCTTCATTGATTAAAAAGGGAACATTCCCTGACGGTGACGGAGACGCAACGCTGACTATACAGAAGAATATACAGACTGATGTTTTTAAACCCAAACATTGACAAGTGAGGTTACCCCCACACATTCAAAACCCATACTCATCACAAAAGCAGGTTTTGTTGAGGAAGGTTACTAAGGACAAGCTGTTGGCTACTTCGTCTTCTCTTGACAGTGGAGAAAATGGCCTTGTGGTGTGTCTGACCTTGTGTGCTAATGTACATTAGTTCTTGAACATTTTCACCACATAAACTTAGCCTCCCTATTCTGGGCATGTCATAATATAGGCTAACATTCTGTGAAAATGTTAGTCTGCAATTTGGAAGACTTTAACCCAGATGTGTGTTTCCTTTTAGTACATTTTAATGTACTGACTTACGTTTTGGCATCACTGCTATGAAGCTCCCACATATATAATGCATTACAGATACCTTCAAAACGCATTATAAGAGATGCATAATGCATTACAAGAGTTCATAATGCCGGTTAATGGCTTATAATATGACAAATACGATAAGACTTATATCAACAGTCATTAACAGCCATAAGACATAAGTTATAAGACATTATACGTTTGACTATAATAATTGATAAGGTCTTATATCACAATCACATTATTGAGTTAAATACACATTACTTTACTTAAAGCACACAGTAAGCTGTCATAACGGTTTTCCATAACCACACTCTCCATACACTTTGGTTACAGAAAGCACCATGTTGTTCAAAAGACCTTCAGAAGACCTTATCTTTCATGGAAAATATGTAGAGCAGTTATGAGCAATTGTGATACCTGACCTTATAAAGTATTACACTCAATTTACAATTTATAATTCAGCATTTAACAGGCACTATTATCCAGAGTGACTTACAAGTGGGAGATCACAGTAAATGTGAAAGTTACTGTGATCTCTCACTTGAACTCCTGTCAACAATCGACAGCGTAAATGGTCAGGTTAAGAGTGCAAAGAAAAGCACTTTAAGGCATGCCTTAAAATGGGGACAGAGTTGGGAGAGGGGGCACGGTGGCACAGTTGGTAGTGCTGTCGCCTCACAGCTAGAAGGTCCTGGGTTCGATTCCCGCTCGGGACGCTGGCAGCGTGTTTCCTCCTCCGCGTCATCAGTACCCATACCCGAGGCGGGGTTGGCAAAAGGGCTTTGTGGAGTTTGCATGTTCTCCCCGTGTCCCCTAGGGTAGGTACCCTCACAAAAAACATGCAGTAATCCTGGTCTCTAAACTGCCTCCCCCTGGCCAGCCGGGGCGCCTGATGGAGGGGAAAGGAACTGGTTGGAATAACGTGTTCCTTCCCCTCGCTACGTCCAACCAGGGAAACTCCCCCCTGTCAGGTGTAAAGGAGCAACTTGGACACTCAGGCATGAAGTAAGCATGAGTTCAAGTCCGTTGCTCTCCCCATGTCCCCCATATATGGGGACTAGGTTGGCGAAGGGTGTGTAGAGCCCAGGATCACATTAGATTATTGACACAGGGGTGGAAAATGGGTTACAAAATGGGTAAAAAAAAAAACAGTGGCATTCCGATGCACCGCCATTCCGACTACGTGGCTTCCGTGTGCGGTTAGGGTTGGGTTAACCGTTAAAGGGAAATTTTTGTAAGCATTTAAAATTCATCATTCAAATCTATTCTGAGACTCACATTGTAGAGACTATTTGAAATTTCACTTTCAACACATTCAGACCCTATGACATGTGGAAACGTCATATGAAATACAACCGATGGATCAGAGGACGTGTACACACGCGTTTTCATTGACATCAAACAAAAAATACAAATTCAGATTTTTGGGGGGTTGGCCGCCTCTCCTTCTGCACCATGCTCCTTGCTGTTCCCGCATGCGCGCTGCCGTTCACTTCCCTGTTTACGGCTCGTCTCTCCTATGGAGCTCTCCATGGTTTTGACCAGATGGGCATACTTCTGTCCTAATTTCTGACTTCAACATGCCTCTCGTTTAGAATATTAATGCTTCTAGAGAGACTTTATCGTAATCATCGCGATAAAGGGGGGGTGGGGGGGCCTCCAGAGTAAAAGCTGCCATATCTGCCCGGCACCCGAGCTCCTATTTTGAAAGAAATCCTGGCGCTCATTGTGTTTTTATTTTTAATCATTAATCTGCCCCACTATAGTCACATCCACATGCACACTATTCTCCCGTTCTCTCCCAATGATCACAATCAAAAACTATTGTCACCATACTTGTAACTCTGTGGTTGATCATCAGAGAGCTGGCGAAGAGGTGAATTTGTAGCTAAATAAAACAACAGTCAATAGCGCATGGCGGTCCCGGAGAAGTTCTGTATTCTCTGTACTCTCTATTCGATAATCGTTGCAATTTCCACTGAAGTAGTGGTGAATAGGCCTTATTTATTTTCTGGCGGTCTGACCCCATGCATTTTTCATGAGAACAACTTTTACAATGTGCTGCTTGTTTGTCTCTTTTCAGCTTACGTTCACATTCTTGCCCAGGTGTTCATCATCATTAACCGGTCTTGTACAGTATCAAACTTAGACTTTGCTTTATTGTTTGTTCGTTTTTTAACTAGTATGTGTGGACATATCATTGTTATTGTCTGCACCTTGACAGTAATTATGTCATTTTAAATACCTCTACCAGTAAGACGCCTGAGGTCGCGTGCATCCGCCTGGGTGACAGCAGACTATGGGAGAGGGAGAGTGCTGGCGCTTTGGAATTGGGGATCAGATCAACATATCCGCCTGGGTGACAGCAGACTGCTGGGAGAGCGCTGCCGCTTTTGCATGGGGGGTCAGATCAACATATGGAATTAATTCTGTACTGGCCATATATATATGGAGCGTGTCTTGAGTGTAAAGAGTTTGATGAGGTCAGATCAACTATGGAATGTCAGAACAGGTCAGCTCATGGAGATCTAAGGGTGGCAGCGGGGGCAGTGTCTTGAGTGTACAGGGTTTGATGAGGTCAGATCAACTATGGAATGTCAGAACAGGTCAGCTCATGGAGATCTAAGGGTGGCAGCGGGGGCAGTGTCTTGAGTGTACAGGGTTTGATGAGGTCAGATCAACTATGGAATGTCAGAACAGGTCAGCTCATGGAGATCTAAGGGTGGCAGCGGGGACAGTGTCTTGAGTGTACAGGGTTTGATGAGGGCCCAGGTAAGGCCTGGCCTTAATATTTTTGGGCCTGTTGAGAACTGTAGTATTCACCGGCTGCCGGGCGCGGCTGCACTAATAACTTTGGGGCAGGCCCGTCTAGAGTTTGAATGGACAGGTATCAGTCAAAAGGGGGACATCGAAGAGGAAGGATGGATGGGGAAGGATCAACATATGGAATGTCAGAACAGGTTCTGACATATATCCATATAGAGATCTAAGGGTTTGAGGTCAGATGTAGAGTTGCTGGCCAATATTTATGACATCAGAGAACTCCATATATGGGCTTAATTGCAACAGCAGGTCGCATTTACTATGACATCAGGGATCTCCATCACTGATGATGTCACGAGACCTGGGCAGTGGGCACCATATATGGGGGCTTTCCCATGTATTTGTGGCTTTCGCCTTTATTTTATATTTTTTATGAAGGGACAGACAGACAGTAGGCTGACAGGAAATGGGGAGAGAGATGGGGGGCCGTGACATGCAGTAAAGGCCGTCAGGCTCGGGAGTCGAACCCGCGGCACACTGCCAGACTGGATTGCCAGCCAAGGTGCCTGGACCGCTGAGCCACATCCCATGTCATGTATGGGGATTTTGAGTGACTGACTGACTGACTGACGGACAAAAAATTTACGATTTCATAGTAAATGCGACCTGCAGTCGCAATTAATTTCAAAACAGATTGAGACTTCCTGATGCCCGTTGGGAACGCATGCCCTCCAGTTATTAAGCTGTGCAATATATACAGTAATATATACTGTTGTACCCGCAGTACCCATTGTGTCTATGACATCAATATGGCGTAATATTGATGACATCAGGGCTCTCCATATATGGTCATAAAAGGGACATAGCCTGACATACAAGCAGACAGACGGATTTTCTGGTAGAATTCTGTCCGACCAAATTCCCACTCGGCACATAATAATACCTCCTCGGGTCCTCAGCGATAGATACAGTGCCAGTTTGAAGTCGTTGGTTCAGGCTGGGGAAAGATGCACAAAGATACACAGGGAGTCCGTGCGCTTATAGATACATAACTCTCAGAGACTGCTGACTCCCTTAAATTGCCTTGGCAGTTCCAGAGAAGGAATGGTTAAGCCATTTTGGGCGGGAATCCCTTTTGGTGTTTTAAACATTGTTATAATTTAGCTATTGAAAAATAGCAGACCTACAAGCTCATAGCGCGCCACCGAGTGGCGCACTACGAGTTTGTAGGTCTGCTATTTTTGAAAAATCATGAAATATATTCTTTCAGAGTTTCAGTTTTTAACTCAAATCTTTGCTTCTGGTGGGGTCCCTGGAACAACATTTTCAGGTGGGGGGTCGTCGGCATATTACATATAATTTTTGGGATCCTTGACATGAAATATTGAGAACCACTGATACAGAAACATGAGGTTTTTCAGAAAAAAAATACATTTTAAAAATATGTTTTTTTTAAATTTCAGGCCTAAATGGCTTAAGGGAGGACAGACTATCACAACTTCAGCCGTAATAAGAGTCCTCTCTCACTCTCACAGCTGTAATCCATTGGAAACTGATTACGATTGATGAAACTCCCAGTAAACAGTCCGGTCAGCGAATCCATCATAATATATGACACATTACACCGAAGCCACAATGATGATCACAGAGATTACAACACCTGTCCAGCACCATTCATCAGCTCATCAGCAGTTGCAGTTTGGCTCCCATATAGATTGTAATGATGAAGTTAATATGCTGCAGGGAATTAGTCCTATCCTCCGTCATTTCCAAAACAAATGGCGGCAATATCTAACATTCCATACAGTTTATGACAACTGGCGCGGCCATGTCTTCACTTGCGGTTGCTTGTTTTGTTTCTATAGGATGGCGGCTGAGGGACTGAGAAAGTCCTATAATCTCTATATATTTATACTTCCCCCTTGATACACGTATCTCCCTCTTATTTGTTTCAGCGCGTCAGCACATTGTAACGCTGCTGGGAAGACTATTAATCCATTTAGACCTGAGATCAGATTCTAAAAATGTCTTCTACATCCTGACAGTTTTCTGAAAAAGCTATGTTTCTATGTCAGTCGTTCTTTGATTTTTCAAAAATAGCAGACCTACAAGCTCGTAGCGCGCCACTCGGTGGCGCGCTATGAGCTTGTAGATCTGCTATTTTTCAATAGCTAAAGCATAACATAATGGGGGCGACTGTGGCTCAAGAGGTAGAGCAGGTCGTCCAATGATCCATGGGTCGGCGGTTCGAATCCCGGCTCCTCCTGTCTACATGTCGAAGTGTCCTTGGGCAAGACACTGAACCCCAAATTGCTCCCGATGTGCTGGTTGGTACCTTGCATGGCTTCCGCCGCAATCGGTGTATGAATGTGTGTGTGAATGGGT
This sequence comes from Electrona antarctica, assembly GCF_951216825.1. Lineage (NCBI taxonomy): Eukaryota > Metazoa > Chordata > Actinopteri > Myctophiformes > Myctophidae > Electrona > Electrona antarctica. The sequence continues at coordinate 48,249,936 of NC_136791.1, forward strand.
GAATGTAATGCACAATCTATGTAAAGCGCCTTGGATAAAGGCGCTATATAAATGCACCATTTACCATTTTATAATGCTAACACCAAAAAGGGGTTCCCGCCCAAAATGGGTTAATGATGCTGCGGCTGCACCTACGGTACATCTTTGTTCCATTGTTAATGGCGATGCGGAGCAAACAACCAAATGCTCTGCAACAGAGGACACATATACAGTGTTATTGTGACACATGGAGGCACTCATTGAAACGGCATGCCGTTTACATTGCCGTACCAATAAAGCTGTCTGGCAACGCTTCCCCCTGTCCCAAGAGGTGTGACTCGCAAAGGAGGGTGATACATTGTAGCAGCCCAACATCTATAGGAGACACGTACTCGCTCATCGTGGAGCTGACGCAGCTAGCTTGGTTACAACGTGATGATGCCTTGCCACGAGTAGGTAATTTTTTGTGCTGTTGTGAGTGGGATGAGAGGTGACAAAATACATAGGCTAAGCACTATAAAAGGCCAAGTCGTGCGGTGAGTTTAGGTGTTGCGCTCCACCTCAGCAAATCCATATCCCAGGGATCAGGTATAGAAGCGGGGAACAGGGGTCATATCCTTGATCCTGTTCTCGGCTGATACCTACAATAAGCCTCTCCAACCTACTTACTTAGAAGGTCCTGTACCTGAGGACACATGTCGCCCTGTAAGCATTTCAAATTCATCATTCAAATCTATTCTGAGACTCACATTGTAGAGACTATTTGATAATGTAATGTAGTTGCTTTAATTTGAATTTCTTTGAACAGTCTAGCAGATGACTATTGCACCAGTTGGAGATTGGAGATAACTTTTGAATGAGCCCTTATTGCAGGGATTTAGTCTAATCATGATTAAATAAAAGCATGGAGTTCCTGAGCTCTGGATTAAATAATTTTTCAGGCCTCTCAAGGTGAGGCATGGAGTTGAATGACTGTGGGGCATAGCGTAGTTACAGTGAGGTTTTCATTAGTGCTAGTGCAATATAAGCAAGCCATCTTAGATTTAACATCTAATTCTAGCTGCAAATATGCTGAGGTACTTGCGGACAAATGCATCAAAAGACATATTTAGGACATAAAACTAATGACAGGTCATTATATATCGTGATTATATTTCTCCTTCATTGGGTTGGAGATACAGTATGGTATGGTAGCAAATGTAAAACTTGAGAGGCTTAAATGTTCGACATGGGACTCTGTCCGGAGATTTTATATTGTTTGGCAGCCATTTTTAGATTATGTTCATCTAATTATAGAACACAGGTGCACTCCGCAGCATGCTGGGAAGTTCCTCCTGAGCCTTGCATATTTACATTATAATACTAGAGATCCTTCAGTAATATTATCCTATTGGGCTTCTGTTAGAGAAATTGAGAACAGTACTGAATTGACACTGTAAACCATCCATCCATCCATCTTCAACCGCTTATCCGTAGTCGGGTCGCGGGGGCAACAGCTCCACCAGAGTGCTCCAGACTTCCCTCTCCAGAGCAACATTAGTGACTTCCTCCTGGGGGATTCCGAGACGTTCCAAGGCCAGTGAGTCGATGTATTTCCTCCAACTGCGCCTTGGTCTGCCCCGGGGTCTCCTCCCAGTGGGACGTGCGTCGAGGACCTCCTTAGGGAGACGCCCGAGAGGCATCCTAACCAGATGCCTGAACCACCTCAGCTGACTCCTTTCCACTGTAAACCAGTGGTTCAAAACAAGAAGTCCAGACGGGGTTCCAAATGCACTACAGGTCTGTAACTCTGAGAGTTATGGGGGTCTTTGAAATCAAAAAGTTTGAGAACCATGCACTGCTGTAATCCACAACCATATACTGCCTTGTACAACACTTTGAAGATTCTCTATTTATTTCACGGTCCATTTCAACCTGTTAAATGGGGAATTTCTCCCTAACCCTTTTATTTTACAAAAGTAAGTTGATAATTATGTATATTGACCAAAAAAGCTGCTGCTGGAGGGGTCTAACGCTAGAACTCCTATTCAATCGCGCAATTGTTTTTTGTTTACATCTGTTCTAGATGATGTGACAGCAACACTCCATGCATTGTTGACACTGCATTCTTCCTGGTCTACGTGAGCTGGTGTTAGACCCCTCCAGGAGCAGCTCCAGCTCCAGCTTCAGCTCCCCTATATCTTTCATTCTTTTTGGTCAATATACATAATTATCAACTTACTTTTGTAAAAAAAAGGGTTAGGGAGAAATTCCCCTTTAAGATGGAATGCTAATATACTAATTCTGTCTGTCAGTTCAGAAAGGCATGCTGAAATGACATGGCACAAGTTAAACAATTGAGACGCTCGGTGGCTTTCTGTTGCTGTTGATGATTTTGCAATACAGTGCAAAAATAGCAAAAAGCATTTAGTTGGACACACTGGTAGGAGACGAATAAAAAAAGATTTGATTAACTAAGAACATACAGTATCTCTATGGGCTATTATGACTACCGGGTATGATATATTTTGTTCTATAGTGATCTTTATCCAGAGTCCAGACCCCTAACACAAAATTCATTGGGTGTGACTAGATGGAGAGTATACCGAAGGTGAAAACATAATTCTGTTACTTAGAGACATAACGCATCACAGGGGAGGGAGGGGGGGGAGAGAGAGAGAGAGGAGGGAGAGAGAGAGGAGGGAGAGAGAGAGAAGGGAGAGAGAGAGAGAAGAGAGAGAGAGAAGAGAGAGAGAGAGAGAAGAGAGAGAGAGAGAGAGAGAGAGAGAGAGAGAGAGAGAGAATGAAAGAAGCTATTTTGAACTTCACTCACCCAAGCGGATGCAAACAATGAATCAACTATCAGCTAATTGCTGTTCTTAAGTTGCTTGATTCAATTCCCCCTCCCATACGCTATAAACCCATTGTAACTTCAAATTCCATTTTAGATTCATTGAAACACATGTCCTTGGTTCTAGTGCATGATATTGTCTCGAATGCGTGCAAGTGTGCAGGGATTTTTTCATTTTTTCATATAATTGTTTTGAAAATGAAAGAAATATGAAGATTCTCAGAGTGCTCAGAAATACAGTACTCCCGAGCTCTCAGGGCATATTTCCAAACGCACCTAGAAATCGTCCCTAATTCAATTTTCCCCCTCTGTAGCAATCATATATACACAGACAGAAGAGAAACGAGGGAAGCGAAGGCACAGTCTAAGGCACAGAGAGAGAGAGAGAGAGAGAGAGAGAGAGATAATTCTACACATCTCCTATTTTTTGACTGAATCGTTCATGAATAGGAAAATAAAAAAATAGAAATGAAAAACATATTTTTCTATGTGAATATACTGCTCTTGTTACAGGTAGCTAAGACAATTTTATAATTTATATTACCGGTATACCATCAAGTAGACATTTCTCTAATTTTGAAAAAAGTATCAATAAGTATATAAATATAATTATCTCTTTGTATTTTTTTTTTCATCTTTTAAATCAATAAATAGATTCAGTTATTTTTCAAGACAGTAAATGATGTCATTGTTGTTGTAGTCTCACATAGTCAGACCCTTAGCGCTGCATGTTGCTGCTGCTGTTCATTGTTCATCATTTCTTTGACAGCACTACGTGGGACTCAAACTAAATTGTGATCAAATGCAACAACTAGATGGCCATTAAAATATTGCATTAATGGATGAGATCATGGCTACAAACTGAGGTAGGCCTATTGCTTGCTTGCTTGCAATCAGCTTTGGAACTCTGCAGCAGCTTGTTTAATTATGTTTTTCTGAGAAATCCAGCTTCAAGGATCAAGGATTTTCACACCGTTCTCAGATCAAAATACAGCTTTAGTTTGGATCAAGAATAAATGCTTTGAATTCATTAAGTTAATACTTTACCCAACAAATTACTTTTGGTGGATTTTATATTTTATTATCGTACAATCGTGAAAATGTGAGCTCTTGTGGGTCTTTTAATTTGTATGAATTAATGAACAACATGTTCCTTGATCAATCTGAATCTTTAAAACATGAACAGGTGTTTTCCCTATGTTTTAGAACAAGAATATCAATACAATGTGACAAAAGATGTTTTATCCTCTGTCGTTTCTAGCCAGACACCTCGTTTCTAGCCAGACATCCTTGTGTGGATAGAGTCATGGCCGTCTGAGTGGCTGGCCAATGTGACAATGGGGGAGTTAGACTGTTGTGGTTGCATCATGATTCACCCTACATAACTCAAGAAATAACATAACAAAACAAAACAAAAACTATGTTGAATTTCACTCACCCAAACATTCAGTGTCTCCAAAACCCTTCACTTGTCAATCAATCTTTATTTCAGAAAAGAGAAAACAAAAAAAACAGCGACAAAAACCTTCAAATTAAATAACATTTATTTATAAAGAACATTTAAAAAACAACTTTCGTTGTACCAAAGTGCTAGCCCTAGTGGGACTGATTGAGGGTAGCTACTGGGACGTACAGTAAGTCGGGACTTGATCACCCTGGCTGGGTCGCCTGAGTGAGGGGAATGATGTTGGTAGACCCGAAACCCCGTTGACCTCAGGATACATCACTGAGGATACGTCCCAGGTGCCTCCATGCGAATATAGTGCATTTCAGAGCACTATATTCTCAATTTCACAGGTTGTGAAACCACTCCAATTACACCCAATGTGAACCCGTACAAACTTTCTCAACCATTCTTGACAGTGAGCTTATCTTTTGCTCTATTTTCTACCAAAAGGCTGTATAAGAAAGATGTGGTATAATATGTGTTGGGATTTCCTATAGATAGCGGCATAGACAGTGGTGTGTGTGTGTGTGTGTGTGTGTGTGTGTGTGTGTGTGCGTGTGTGCGTGTGTGCGTGTGCGTGCGTGCGTGCGTGCGTGCGTGCGTGCGTGCGTGCGTGTGCGCGTGCGCGTGCGGGGATTTTATTGAACCTCTGTGTTGTGTTGGCTACTGCCACAAACTCAGGTTCTTTAGTTCTTCTATTCATATATATAGGAATAGACTATGTGACAACCAGGTATAGTCTGGTGACCAGCGGAGAGACGGGTGACAGCCGGACTGTAGACGGCACCCGGGTGAGCAGTATGGGTTAGCGCCCCAGCCTGTGTCCTCCGTGAGGAGGAAGCCCAACAAACCCTCAGTGAGGCCTTTAGGAGGGCCATTCAAGCAGCAAGCGGAGCCCGCAGCACCACCTTCTCGCTCGGGTGGAGTCTGCGGAACCATTGCCCACCACTCCTGAATGAAGTGTCTGGTGCTGGGACTCTGGTGCAACGCACAGGTCCTGGGCCTTGTGAGAGCAGGAGTGGACCTGGTGAGATGTAGGAAGGGCCCGGACAGGAGTCAACCCACAGAGCCTAGTCCTTCCATGCGCCAGAAACATACCTCCCAGCCCTGGCAGAGTGGGACTGATTGAGGGTAGCTACTGGGACGTAAGTGGGTGATCAACCCCCAGCCGGGGGTTGATCACCCCGGCTGGGTCGCCTGAGTGAGGGGTATGATGTTGGTAGACCCGAAACCCTGTTGACCTCAGGATACATCACTGAGGATACGTCCCAGGTGCATCCATGTGATTTTTTTTTAGCTATACAGAACATTTCATCAGCAGAAGAAATACAAACAATAGTAAAACAACACACAGAAACATTATAAAGCGATCATTAACAATGCACAGTGCATTTGACCTGATCTGCTTCTGACTGTCTGCCAATTGGGTCCTACATCTCCTGAGTCGCACCAGGTTCACTGTGTCAAATGATGCTGATAGGTCTAGAAGAATCAGGACTGCAGAGTGGGACGGGAGGCAGCCTGGGTAGCATGTAGTCCTTCTGTGACTGCAAGGAGTGCAGTTTCCATGGAGTGGCCCAGTTTGAATCCAGACTGGTTGGGATCCAGCAGGTTTTTCTGTGAGAGATGGAGAGAAAGCTGGTTAGAGACAACACGTTCAAGATTTTTGGAAAGAAATGAGGAGTGATACCGGTCTGTAATTCTTGACGTCTGAGGGGTCAAGAGTAGTTTCTTGAGGAGTGGTGTTACTCTAGCTGACTCAAAGGCAGATGGGACCCAGCCTGAGGTTACAGATGTGTTGATGATGGAGGTAATGAAGGGGAGAAGATCAGGTGCGATGGTCTCTGGGACATTGGAGAAGGGATCGGGTCAAGAGGTCAAGAGGTGATAGGTCTAGTAGAGGTCACTAGTTTTAGGACCTTGTCTGGGGATAGAGGAGAGAAGGAGCCAAGGAGGACATGCAAGGTATGTTGAGGTTAGTTTTAGGTGAGTCAGACGCTTCATTATGGGAAGAAGGGAAAAGGAGCTGCTGATATCAGCAACCTTCTCGAAGTAGGTGACACAAGCATCAGCAGAGACGGATGAAGGTTGAGTGGGGGGAGGGGGTTCAAGGAGGGAGGAGAAAGTGGAGAAGTGCTTCCTTCCGATAGAGGTACAGGATTGGATTTTTGTGTGGCAGGTTGCCTAGCCCTATAGATCACTCTGGATCTGTGTGATGACATTTCAAATTTGCTGTTCAGCTGCAGGACGTCTTGGGTTTAATGTAGCAGACCCAGGGACAAATTAGCCATTGGGCCAGTGGGGCCGTGGCCCAGGGGCCCTTGGCCCCCGGGGCCCTTCGGGGAAATTGGACCGTGCGGTACTAGATTTGACGCCCTGAAAAGGGCTCCTGGGGCGCTTCATTGGCCATTGATTTTGTTAAATTTAGGTAAAAAAGATGATAAAAACACGGAAAAAAACGAAAATGTCGCGCGCATGGGCGCTATGGGGGCCCTGCAAAATATACCAGCCCAGGGGCCCTGGTGGGGGTTAATCCGTCCCAGAGCAGACCTTGTAGCCTAATGTAGCACCATGAAAGACTATGGGAGACGCTAGAGGAAAGACCATTGAGTCACCAAAATAACTAGGATCCTGCAATCTGCATTATAAAGTACTGCAGTATATGTGATTGTGTGATTGAAAATGTGTTCAAAGTTAAAGATGGAGTGCCAAATTTTTTGTATTTTTCCAGTTTTTCATGTGTCTATGAGGTGACAGTACTTCATTAGACACCCTGGAGTCGTTGTTATGTGCAATGGTGTATTAACTTTGTATTTAGGGTTTCTTCCTGGAGGCTGAACCTTTGACAGTCAAACGGGCCAATGAAATAAACAGTAATATAGTGACACCACACTATCAGCCCCTCCCCTAACCCCTCTCCCTTTATCATACTATCAACTACAGCTGTGGGTGAGGCTTCAGTTCAGGTGGATCACCGCCCATCACCACCCACCAGGCAAACCAGGCATACTTAATGAACTGTTGGGCGTGCCCACATAAAAACATTTTAACAAATACTGTACACTTTTTTGAAAAAATTATACCTCCTTATATAACAATAAGACCTGATGATCATGTTTTAGGGTGGAAAAAACTCGTGGCACTCCATCTTTAACATGTTTCCATAAAGGTGGTGCTAGAGGAAAGGCCATGGGGTCACCAAAACCAGCATATAGGCGTTATCCTCCACGGAGCATGAAAACACAGCAGATTCCATAGCAGTATCGTTTTCTAGATCAGTGGTTTCCAAACTTTTAAAGTCGAGACACAAAAGAGAGTTTTGCCCAGGATCCAAACTAGTGAAAATATAGCAGCTCTTCAAACGTAGCGAGCTTGTCGAACGGCTATTTTCAGAACTTAATTATTTGTATTTCTTTATTCATGGAATTTCTTAGATTTGTTTGTTCTTTAAAGTTTATAAAATTCTGTTAAAAAATTAAAAAAAATTAAGTGGTGCAAAATTAAGTGACTATGTGGGTGTGTGGGTGGGTGTGTGGGTGCGTCTGAGCACGAAAACAGCATGGTTGTTTTTCACCACCTGTGCGCAACCTAACACACACACAAACACACGCACATATTAACTGTATATATGCTGATTTCGGGTGTGCCAGTACAGTACAGTACAGTACAGTACAGTGACAGTACAGTACAGTACAGTGGAGGGTACAGTAGAGGGACCCCTGTCATTTCTCAACCGTTTCAGACGCGGGGCGGCTCGCCGGAATCGGGCCGGCACTGGGTGCGTTCCTGTGGGTCTGGAACTCCCGCCCCCGGGAACTCCCACATGGAGTTGCACCACTCACTTCACACGGGTGTGATTTTTTTAAATGTAGGAAAAGAAAATGGTATTTTTACTCGAGTCGTGACCCATAAAAACTGGTCTATGATGCACAAATGGGTCCCGAGTCCGACCGACTGTTTGGGAAACAGTGTTCTAGATAACATGTTTAAGACCAACTGACCAGCCTGATTCATATTGTGTCACTCTACATACAGTATGTGTTATACGTATATAATGCAACATAATATTATGTAAAGTACAGAGCATGTCAGAGCTTGGCACTGCACTTTTAGTTGAATATGTGTAGTAACATTGTTCAACATTTTTCATTTCACCTGTTACTCGCCCTCTGCTCTTATAATTAATTACCTAGCATACCAAGCAATGACCCATGGCCAGCCGCACCACCTCCCTACAGGCAGAGTATAGGCACTGTGCTTAGAGCTCCACCTAGGGTCCTGTCTTGGCTGCCCAGCAAGAAATGTTTACTATTTTTAAATAGTGTATTTTAGAAAAGTTACGTTATTTATTAAAAAGAAAGATATGGTAATGAAGGCGGGCATCCCTGATCCATTCATACAACAAATCCCAGCAGAAGCAAAAGTGTCCAATAATTGCACAATAGAGGTGGTGCAGTTGCCAACCACCATCGATCGACAAGGCCACAATGTGTCATGTTGCATCATGTCTGCCTCAGAGTAGGGACGCTGAGTAAAAACATTGTTGGCAGTACTGGTGACTGGTGGTGGGGGTCCATTAGCAAATTCAGCTTAGGGTCCCCATAAGAGCAGGGGTAGCCCTGAATACATCTCATTACAGTGTATGGGTTTATTCAACACGCACACCGCCCTCGATCCTCTCCATCCCATTCCAATCCACTATACGATAATGCTGATGCATCTATTGTACTGTAGTCTACTGATAGTGACTTAGGATTCAAGATAAGCCACAGACTAGTGAAACTGCTAGTCATTCCAAAGTTTCAGGGAGCAGTCCATTTGTATTTCAGTGGAACATCAGTGCGTGCTAGGGCATTAAGCAACTAGTCGACTAGTTTACTAGTCGACTAGTAAATCCACTAGTCGACCTTGTTCGTACTAGTTAGTTGACTAGTTGATAAGAACTTTATTTTTTTCCTGATTTTGTAGGCCTCATCAGGTAGATTATAGTTACAGTCACCAATGTACACAGTTTTTAAATGTACAAATGTTTATTTCCCCAAAAAACTACATAATAGGTAGTTAAACAAATAAGTAAAATATAGTAAACTAGTCAACTAGTAAAAATGACTAGAAGTGAATGCCCTAGTAAACATACACAAAAATGCGTGTGTTTTTCCTAGGCTGTATGTGATATTTAGTGTCAGGAGAGACAGGAAACATGAAGAGAGTATAGGAGAGTGACATGCAGAAAATGGTCCGGCCAGGCCAGCCAGGAATCAAACCGGGGCCCTATAACCACTTGGCTTTCGGACCTCCCAAATGTGCTTCGTCTATTTTGTAATTTGTCTTATCTTGTAATTTGATTCCCCTAAATCTGTCAGGCTCCTAATATACAGTAGCCATACTGGGCCAAAACAACCTTTTTCAAATCAGGTGATGAGAAGAGAAAAGGAGCAGGGAGAATGATGGTTACATATAGGTCATCATAATAATCATCATCATTACAGGAGTAACCAAATGAACCATGAACATCTCTGGTGGACTCTTAGGGGTGAGATAGTGCACAACTTAATAGGCCCAGCTCCAATTAGGCTGTGCACAAAATATTCAGAGTCATGGCGAGGAAGAAATTTGAATTTCACAGCTTTTCTCCAATACCTTATTACCTTATCACAGCATGCGTTCTGGACATTTTGATCCAAGCAGCATTTTTGTTTCCTGGTCATTTCAAGAGATTGTGTGTGGTGTGGCCATACACCCAGGGCCATGACAGAAATTCAACAAAACATTTAGAAACCATGGTAGAGTTTGACACACCGAGTAAAACAATACCAATTTAAAATCTTTTTTTAAATTATGGGAGAACCTTTTGAAGAAAAAAGTCCTTTCCTGATGCCATCAAATGTTTCTGGGTAAGTCAGTGAACATTAATTTCTTAAACTTCACCCCTTTTAATTTTAATGATGTTTAGGACACAAGACACACTTGCCTGCGTTTTTTTTGTCATGAAAATGTGGTCTCACTTCCTTCCTGGACTACAAGTCACACCTCCACGCAGTCTCCCCCCTCTCCACAAGGAGGAGCAGTGCGCCAAAGCATTATGGTCATTGTAGGAAATCGGCAATCCAGTCAAACCCTAGTCAAACACACAGACTTCATTATTTTGCTGGCCATGCAAATTTCTAATTGTGCTACTGTTATCTACTGCAGTTCCTTCCAGCGGTGAAATGTCCCTTTAAAAACAAAGATATGGGTACGTAACGTCAAAGGAAATGTATACATTGCTATGATAAAACACCATAGAAGTGTAGCTAAATCTGATCATATGTGGTAAAAATGTCCTTATGTTCTGTGCATTGCCATGGTCACGTTTGCAATATTCAAACGAGAACCATGTGCTTGAGATCAATGACTGGGGAACAGAGTCACTGATCCATGGCCTCCTTAGTTCCTGGATTTTACATTAAGAACAATGGACACCATTTACAGCAGGTCAATCAGTGTGACATGCCTAGTAATGAAGTTATATGGGTTTATACTTTTGAAAGAGATTGGTAGTCTATAGTCTTATTAGGTAATTCATCACAAATAAAGTGTACGATCATTGCATCTCCTCTTTATCCTACTTTTGCCACATCACAAAGGAAATAAATAATAATTTAAAGGGGAATACCACTCATTTTCAAATTTTGACTATGTCATTAATATACCTTTAGAGCTGTTGTGTGGAAATAATAAAAAAAAGTCCCCCCATTCTGTGTTTCCCAGAACTGGAGGTCTGAAAAAAATCATTAACATGGTAAATCACGTTCAAAATGATTGGAATGCCCTTTGAAATAATTTATGTATAAGACTGTCTAAGGACAATATCTGGACATTTATTTCTACTTTTGCTTTATTTCGTACACATCCTCACCAAATCTAAGTGTGCCTGCAGTTCCCAGAAGATTCAGGGAATCTTTACTGAAAACATTTTTCTGAATGTCTATATTGTGCTGTAAAATGTCAAAGTAGTGGCGGTGTTCTTTTTCTTAAATATGTTTTTCTTCTTTTCCTTTGCCATCACTAAGGCAACAGCAAGAGCTTCTGACTCCTTCATTAATAACTTGTGCTGTGGGGAGCTATTATGCCATCCCTGAAACCTGAGAGCAGCTAGGTCACCTGTTCGGCTACCTGAGCCCAGGCCTTGGGGAGGGAGAGGAGGGGAAGTGGGGGGATGCCTCCTCGCTTAGCTGCCTGTCTGGAACTCCAGACCCAGGAGGACGAGGCCTGAGGAACTGCCGGCGGTTCCGTGGTTCCCTAGTGGGTGTTTGAGCCAGTGTGCCTAAGCCAGAGGCTTGTGGGCAGAGTGAATGTGGGGAGGAGGAATGTGAGCATCCACTGGAGGGTATCCACCAGAACAACAACCGCTGGGAGAATTTCAGCCCACGACAGGAGCGTGGCGGCATCTCTCCATATACTGGTAGATGAGGATGTTTACCTCACATTTACTCTCAGGCGTTTGAAGTACCCTCGCATGGCCATTTGTGTAACCATATTGATTCGGCTGATGAACTGTGCTTTGGCCACTCGATCTGCTGTCAACTCCGAGCAGCTGTTGTTTCCGCTGGGTCCACGGAAGAGAGCGCAGCGCCCCCCCTCAGCCAGCTGGTCACGGCTCGGATCAGGTGCTCTCCTGGACATCGAGTGGGAGAGAATATCCACAGCGGCCTTGGTTGAGAACAAGAGGCTGCATGTTCAAAAGAGAGGAGTAACCGCTGACCTCCCCAGCTTGGACCCTCTGCTTTATCAGGTAAGAAAGTATAGTGAGTTAGTTTATAGTGAGTTAAATATATTGTACTGTAATGTACATTTGAGGATACAGGCTCCACAACTTAAGTATTATAATATTCTACTACTGTAGATTTTCTTTATGCTGCATCTGTGTTACTACATCGTGCACTTGGAATTGAAATGTTCTGCACAACAAGCTTATTTTTTTTCCTGTTATTGTATACAGAGGACAAACAACTTGTACTCGTCTAGTATCTATGGTAAAGGTCTTTATAGTCAAGTTACGTACTGTACATAGATGTTAACAAGCCTTTTTTGTGTGGGGGGATTAAATGTTGGCCACGGTATCCTTGGGCCTCTGGAGTGTTATCCTGCTGTGGCTCTCAGTTAGAATTCTTAGGGATTATTGCAATGTGACTACATTCCAATGATACACAGTCAGGACAATTCTGGCATGCTTGGCTCACTCTCCCTAATTGCTGTAACACTGAATTAAGTACACAGTAAAATTCTCAGGGTTAATTTGACTCTGAAGGGTGCAAATGGACAAAATGGAAAAGCAAGTACAAATGGAACCAAATGGACTGAGTCTATTTGGTTCCATTTGTAAGGATATTACTGTGTATAGCAGGCTATGGATATTTGTTAATTATGATGAGAGAGTGCCTGCAAATGGCCACTTGTGATAGATTTGTTTACATATTACATTGTGCTGTGTGTGTGTGTGTGTGTGTGCGTGCGTGCGTGCGTGCGTGCGTGCGTGCGTGCGTGCGTGCGTGCGTGCGTGCGTGTTTCAGAAACAAGTCAAACTTTGCATCAGCTCAATCAAGAGCAATCACAGGACAGACGGCGAAGTGAAATATGACAGTAAGTATTCCCCAAATGAGAAGCAGACGCATTAAAATGCAAGGCTGTCAGGTTGTATTTCTTATTAAGACAGAGTTCACTCAGGGTGTGGAAATGATGTGGGCAGGATAATGGGAGCAGCAGTCAGCTTCAAGAGACTATCTATATACCAAGTCAAATTAAAATGCACCCACAGTCACTCATACACAGCTATTAAAATACAATATACCCACAACTAACAGCAGGCTCTGGTGGTTTTGATGATACAACATAATAATAATACATCAAATGTATATATCGCTTTTCTTGGTATACAAAATAAACAATTTTATTAGGAGAAAGCTAATTAAAAATGTATTTTTTTTTTGTGGCTTTCGCCTTTATTTTATATTTTTTATGGAGGGACAGACAGTAGGCTGACAGGAAATGGGGAGAGAGATGGGGGGGAAGACATGCAGTAAAGGCCGTCGGGATCGGGAGTCGAACCCGTGGCACACTGCCAGACTGGATTACCAGCCAAGGTGCCTGGACCATTGAGCCATGGCCCAGGGAGAAAACTAATTAAAGGGCAATTCTGAAAAGGTGCATGGGTTTTGAGGGAGGCTTTGAAAAGGGCAAGGGTGGAGCGGCTTTACAGCTGTACAGTAAGTGTCCTCCATTCCTCCTAAATGTTGCCATCTTGTCCCGAATGCCATTCTTCCAGTGGGCATCTCATCGCGTTTTAGGCTACCATTTCTTGCTTTTTATCATAAAATGTAATCAAATTGAAATGCACACGCCATCACTTACACACAGCTTAATAAATAAAAAATCACACCCGTGTGAAGTAAGTGGTGTGGGGGTCCCGAAGGGGGGGGAGTTCCAGACCCCAGTTACCGTGTGGGGGTCCCTGTACTGTACTGTACTGTACTGTACTGTACTGTACTGTACTGTACTGTACTGTACTGTACTGTACTGTACTGGCACACCCGAAATCACCATATATACAGTTAATATGTGCGTGTGTTTGTGTGTGGTTTGGTTGCGCACAGGTGGTGAAAAACAACCATGCTGTTTTCGTGCTCAGACGCACCCACCCAGCCAGCCACCCACCCAGCCACCCACACACAGTCACTTAAGGAAGTGGTTGCACCACTTAAAAATCCACATTCACAACTAACAGGCGGGCGGCTCTCTGGTGGTCTTGATGATCTAAAAAGTGTCATCCTTCCCTCCTAAATGCTGCCATCTTGGCCCAGAGATAGTGAACACGGTTCCTCCAGTGTGCATCTCATTGGTATATCTGCTGTGCTGATATACATTTCCCATACACACCCATGGTTCCTCCAGTCTGCGTCTCATCGCTATCTGCTGTGCTGATGTATACGTCTCCCATGCACCCATGGCTCTGCACAGCCTGTCTACTTCCTAACCAGCTGTGGCCTCCCTTGCTCTCGTTTTCTGTGCCTGCGTGCGTGCGTGCGCGCGCGCACAACAAACACACACGCACGCACGTTCCCGCGCACACAGGCTGACTGAATCATGGATTTTCACACAGAGCTTCAACAAGAATTCCATAAAGGCATGGGCCCCTAATACTGTACTCTCTCTCTCTCTCTCTCTGAAGACAAGCACACTGCACGTACTCACGCACGCACGCACGCACGCACACACGCACACACGCACGCACGCACACACGCACGCACGCACGCACGCACACACATGTCTCCTCCACTTATGTTGAGCACTCATTCCATATATTACCTCTAATTGAACCTGCTGGCTTGGCAAAAATAAATCGAAGGCAAAAAGGGATGAAAAATATGAATACATAATTTTCTATTTCGGTGCTGTTGTTCAGTCCCACATTCTCGTCCCGTGTGGCTCTAGCTCAAAGTGGGGCACCAGCGCTAAACATAATTACTGTTCTTGTAACGTCTACTGTACACAGCATCGTTCATGCAAGCATCACAACAGACCCACAACTTGACTTCAATTTGCTAGGCCTCGCTGCATGTGAGTCGTGACCATGTTCCACATACAAGGATGGATGCCTCACATGCTAAGTTATGTGGAATTACAGTACAGTATATTGATCAGATCTACAGTCTCACAATGTGTTGCAATTAAGGCGCAAGTTGTGAGCTTGTAGATTGGCTATTTTAGAATAGTCAATGTATAAAATAGGGATTACGTGGTTAATGAAATATTCTAAATGTACTGTACTGTACAGTACTGCACTGGCTATAATAACATCAGGTTTTGAATCACTCTACTAAACTAACATTATCATACCTACAGTACATGGCGCACCAGTCATGATAAAAAAAAGCTACTGTGGAATATTTGCGAGTGGTGAATATTTGCTGATGTATTAAACTGGAATATACTGTATATATATACTGAACTCCCCCGTATCCCAGAGATAGAGTCAATGTTTCAGTCACTGTTTGTTTAGGAATTATAAAAAGTCTCGACTCGTGTTAGGTAAAGGGAGAGTCATCATCAGCTGAGGGGATAAGAAATGAACAGAGGCTTTTTGACACAGCCAGAGAGAGAGAGAGAGAGAGAGAGAGAGAGAGAGAGAGAGAGAGAGAGAGAGAGAGAGAGAGAGAGACACTCAACGGAAAGAGAGGTAGTTCTCTTGACAGAGTAGTGTAGTTACTGGAAAGCAGGAATGTGCATAGTTCTTAAGCATATACCGTAGATCGAGTGTTGCCCCTTTTCCCATTTTTCCTAGTAACATGGTAGCTACACTGTAGGTAAGCCTAATAATTGTGTTTTGGTTTGAATAATGCATTGCCTTTGAAGTGGACTTGCCTTTGATGTCTTATATAGTGTGCACATGTAGCTAGTGTAGTTACAGCAAAGTTAAAGGCAAATACACTGTGTGTAACATAGCCTAAACTAAAACATAATTTTTCCTGTGTTCAATTTTCAGATGGAAGAATAGAGAACAGCTGGTCGGTTGATGTCAATGGGTGTTCGCAGTTGGAGATTATCAAGCTCATCTACACCTGACATTAATGAGGTAGGGACGTCACGATTGCAAATTTTTGTTGACGATTAATTGTCATACAAATAATTGTTATCAACGACTTAATTGTGGTGTTGAACATTGGAAAATATTAATACAAATTACATTTCAGATTTCGTTTAAGGCCTCGTAATAAATAAATTGCACAGGGAAGACATGACAAATAACTTGAATACGTTATACAAATAATTTACTGACATATTTAATAATTTTATACTTAATATAAAAATATATATACTGTATGGAAATATCTGATCTTTCTGCTTTTTTTTAAATGTCCACGATTATGCAAAAATAATTGCGATTATCTCAAATTATTGCGATTAGATGATTATCTAATAATCGTGACAGGCCTCGGTACTGTAAACAGCTGCATACTCATCTGTTTATCTTAAGGTCTAATGATCTGAAATGTTTGCAGTTGCATTCTGGATACAATACTTAAGGCTGTGTGCTGAAGCTGTTTATACAGTTGAGTGAAAATGTTGACAACTTTAGGCCATGTGCAATGCAGCATGTTGAAGCTTTCCCTCTTTCTTTGGTCTCTGAATGCTTCTTGCACAATTTCACAAGGTACAATCTGCATTGTACCTTGTGCTAAATACCTGTGTTGTCTCAAAGCCACTATAGAAACAAAGAGAAAGAGCTTTTTTTCTCAGGCTACCAGAGCCATGAACAATTACCAAAATTCCAGGTCAGCTGCCTTTATTCTTTAAATACTGTCTCACAGAGTACACACTGTATTCGTATTTAAATAGTATGTGCACATCTGTTGCAAATACTGTAATACACACATTCTTTGACCGTATCTAGTTCAGTATTACTACTATTTACTGCATGTACAGTATACACTGGAAAATCCCGGGTCTCTAATTTATATTATAATTTTCTATATGGTATATTTATATATCTCATTAACCTAGGGAAGATATGCTATTGTATATGTTGTTGCGTTTTTGGAGGGGCACCTACGTATATACGAATGTAAAATGTACTACACTTGACACACTGCATGTACTCATTGACAGACCTTACACAAATGATACACTTTACACGTGATTAATTATTGCTGCTAAGTAGCCCAGCTACTATATACCTATAGTTTTTGTCATTTTTTTCCTGTTTTTTGAGTGGTGCAAACCACTCCAACAACCAGCTTTGTCTGTATCTATGTTTGTGTACCTGTGTACGTGTCCGTGCACAAGTGAGCATGGTTGCTATGGTTAGTGTGTGACGTCACTGACATAGCTGATCAGACTATATAAGACCTTGCACCACTCAGTTCACACAGGTGTGATTTTTTTTTTTACGACTTGTTGTTGTTGTTGTATATGCTGGACACATTGTTGGCACAGGCTGCCAGACTGGAGCATGCCAACCATTTCACTTGAACATAGGCCACTTGTGAGCGCGTGACAAATACATCTTCTTGGATATTGAATCTTGAAGTGATGGTCATGTGGGTACTGGGCACATCAAAGTTGTGTTGATGGCAGCACACATCATCATCAATATCACCAACACCATCATCATCTTCATTAGCAAAGTCGATCATTTTCTAAAGCTTTCATTTAGACTTACCAGGGCCTATTTAGACAATGTATGGCGAATATGGTGGTGCATAGTCTCTGTAAATCCAACGCAAATATCCTGATAGGATATAGAGGCTTATGTCATGGCAACTCCAGCCTACAGGATCAGGTCATGGAATTGGTCGTTAAATCAAACTATGTTTATGTAAGTCTCCTGACATTTGGGACATGGGACTATGAGCTAACATATGTATGGAGGAACATGGGCCCATATTGATATTTATATGATTTCTTTAGCAAGCTTCAGCCTGTTTACTGCAAACATTGGAAAAGCCTCACGTGCCCAAGACTATCTAATGTGTGCAGAAAGAAGTGCACGACCGAGTACTTTAAAGTTTGTTTGCTGTTAAAAGGGCAGTTAAAGTTTGTAGAAGCCACCTGGGCTTAGCTCTTGCTCTCTTTTTGTTTATTTATCAGTAAGAGCAGAAAGGAAGCTGGGATTACAAATATAGAGGTGGTGGAGTGCGCGAGCGGTCTCCCTCTCTCCCTTTTGCCATCCACATGAGGCTTGATAAGCTGGAATGTTCGTTTTAAATGCCATGGTTAATTTGTCCCTAAGTGTTACCCATCAAGTACACATTGTCATAGCAACAGCAGGGGACCAGGAAGCCATGCGGGAGCAGGAGAGCCGATAATAAGTCACTCTTGACCTGCATACTGGTTCGCCAGTCACGGTTTCATTTCACAGAATCATTCAATTAGCAGTGGAATGAAGAGCTCACACTGGACACAACTCTGATATAAGACTTTCTTTTTGTCCCTCCTCTCCTCTCCTAGGCCTCGCGTAAGGACGCCGCCACTTCTCTGCACAAGAATGTGCTGCCGTGGAGTGTGTGGAGATCAGGGAATGAAGATGGGAAGGAGAGTGCATCTCCTTCACTTAGGAGGGTAACCCGATCTGGCAGAGCGGATTGTTTACCTCACAGCAGGGCCTACAACCTGTTTAGGACTGCAAGCGTCCCGGACGTAGTAGCAGACGGCGGGAATCCCGAAACTGCTTTTTCGCCAATCTCCATCTCGGCCCGTGAGGTGGCCCAGTCAGGCTCCAGCCTGCATCCTCCTGAGACATTCTGTCCATCCCGTGCAACAGGTGCAATGAGGGCCTTGACTCCACCAGAGCCCTTCAGGAGCAGAGCATTTTCAGGTTTGCAGAGCACCAAGTGTGCAACGAGAGCACCAGTCTCTCAGCCGAGTATGAAGGGTTCTGGGTGTGCATTCATGCGATCGTCGGCCTCTCAGCCGGACCTGTGCATGCAGGTTCCAACAACAATCACAAGGGCAAAGGAGTTCATCCAGGGAGCCTCCACCACATGTGACAGAGTTACAATCAGAGGGCCAGGGAATAGGAAGGCGCAAACTCTGGAACACAGACACAGCTTCACCGAAGGGGACGACAGGAACCAGGACTTGTTGGGAGACTCGATGACCCTGTCGTCATCGTCGCGCTCCTACTGCTCCCGCATCGACCTCCAGGTGCCTCTGCGGTCGTCCAGCAGTACTGTGGTGTTTTTGGACAAGTCTCTCTCTCTGTCTCTGGCGGAGCTGGAAGGGAGGAGGGCAACAACACGGCCCGCTCTGCACACGTCTACCTTGTCGGTCCGCCTACGAGGTTCGTCCTGCCGGGAGCTCCGTACGGACAACAAACCAGAGCAGACAGATGGTGGCTACAGGAGAACCAAAGCAGCCACGGGTGACGGATATACGTGGGCTGACCCCGAGAACTCTCTATCAAAGAAAGAACGGGGTCACAAGGGAGAGAAAACAGCGCTTGCTCATGTTGTTAACCGCGAGGCCGATGACTCAGACATGCGAATAAGCCATGGCATGGCTTGGCGATCAGCGTTGTTACAGCCGCCCTCGTACGCAGAAGCCACCAGGCGGAAAGGCAACGCAGACGAGGCCGAGCGCTCCACCCAGAGCAATTTGAGACACCGTACTTCCAGCATGAGCCCAGGTATGAACAGTGGTGTAAAGTAACTAAGTACATTTACTCAAGTACTGTACATATGTAAGTCAATTTTGAGGTTTTTGTACTTTACTTGAGTATTTCCAAATGCCAATACTTTTACTTCTACTCCACTACATCTCGGATCCAAATATTGTGCTTTTACTCCACTACATTTATTTGAAAACGTACATACTTACTTACTTACTTACTTACTTACTTACTTACTAGTTACTTTGTAGATTTTGATTATTTATGATGAGAAAACATACATTACCCACTTCAGCATACACTTCGGCCTTTTGATAATAGCCAATCTACAAGCTCGCGATTTTCAAAAGATTTGAATACATTTGATAACTTGAAATGGGACATGTCACCCAATGAGTATTTTTACTTTTGGTACATTTGCTACATTTTGATGCCAATACTTTTACTCAAGTACATTTTGAATTCCGTCCTTTTACTTGTAACAGAGTATTTCTGCATCGCAGTATTTGTTTTTGTTATCAAAGTTTTTTATTGATTTTACAATAAAGCATACAAAATACACATGACTTACACAAAAGAAAGAGACAAGAAAAACAAACAAAAAAACAAAACAACTAGCAGTCAAAAAAGACAACACCCCTCCACATTCTGTTGTTGACAATAGTGATTATATCCGTAATGTATTACCAATTACAAATTGTTAATGCAACCATCCTTTAATATACAAATAAAAGTAGTCCCATATTTTGCATCGCAGTATTGATACTTTTACTTATAAAACATTTGAGTACTGGGTATATGAATTTCATCTCCCCCGCATTAGGAAGCTATAACTCTAAAGTACCCATGCAAATTCATTGGGGCACATTCCTTTGAATGGCTCCTCTTGCTCCATAGAGGATACGGATTAGATCACATTTTGAAGTCACAACAGTGAGCGTGCTGCGGCGCTGTTGCACACGCAGAAAATCTTCTGCCTCTCACCTTTTGATTCATCCTCGTACATTGCTAATCCTGACCCTGTCCCTGACCCTGTCCCTGTCCCTGTCCCTGACCCTGTCCCTGACCCTGTCCCTGTCCCTGACCCGTTATGGATTCAAGTGAGAGAGAGAGAGAGAGAGAGAAAGGAAGGAAGGAAGGAAGGAAGGAAGGAAGGAAGGAAGGAAGGAAGGAAGGAAGGAAGGAAGGAATAAGTGACATGCTCAGAAGCTGTAATGCCTGGACTGCGAGTGTCACGCACTGAAAATTCAGATCTACAAGCTCACAACATGTGCCCTGCTGGCTGCTGATGTGAGCTTGTAGATCACCTATTTCCAGTGTGCGACACCCCCCGTGCACAACTACTGTTAGTATGACTCAGGCTTAAGCCATTTTGGGCGGGAACCCCTTTTGGTGTTAGCATTATGTTGTGCTTTAGCTATTGAAAAATAGCAGATCTACAAGCTCATAGCGCGCCACCCGGTGGCGCGCTATGAGCTTGTAGATCTGCTATTTTTGAAATTTTTATTTCAGAAAACTGGAAGATTTTGAAGAATTCTTTTAAATTTCGAGGTCAGGCCTAAATGGCTTAAGCTTATGTAAGGAAGGGGCTCCTTTTCTTTCCTTTAACCTCATTTCATATCCTGCATAATACATAAAGCTCAGCAGCTGCTAGAAGTGGTTCCCACCATGATGGCAGTGAAAAAAACATGCGGTCTCCTCACGCATTAGAAGGACTATCAGTTTACCAGGACCAAGAACGGGTGTTCTGGATGAATCCATAATAGTTACGCCTGAGTAGATGTTAAAAAATAAAATGACCCCAAACATGTTGAAATATCCCTTGAATATACTGTACCATTCCATCTGAAATGTGCATGACAAGCCCTCCTGTGGCTGTGAGCGACATAACTGGCTGATAACAGCAATTTACAATGACAGGATGGTAATGCTATTGAAAGACTAGTGACTATAGTGCATAGGCCTACACTACACATTACATTACAATTTACAATTTAGGCATTTAGCTAGCAGACGCTCTTAATCCAGAGCGATTTACATTAGGCAAGAACAAAAGTATGGGAATACATCACATATATAAAATGCATTTATCATGAAACATGCGTAAGCTAAGAACGTAACTAGAACATATCTATATAATGACACTATACATATAAACTATACATATATGCTATACATACTATGAAGTGCTATGACTACATACAATGCAATTATTGTGCTGTCTACATGACATGCTATAAGTCTGTTTCAAATTCTATCTAAGTCTAAAAAGTGCTATCTAAGGGGGTAGGATAAGGATACATTAATTGTAATTAGATGGTAATAATTATGGTTGGTCTGTCCGTCTGAAGTACATTTAATTTCCATTTGCTACTGTTAAGATTTTGACTCCACATGGAATTGGTACATAGAAGTGGAATTGAAATTACCACTTGTATCCTACACTGTTTAGTCCAGAGATATTTCTTTCGAAGTGGACACTAGTGAGATTTATGAATATCAGTATCACCAGACACCAGGAGTAGAAGAATATACAGTTACTAAATGAGTTGATCAGCATGCCAAGCATGTAGACAATGATAGTAAGTCTTGGTTGAATGAACTCTTGATAAAGCAGCAAGCCATAAAGGGCCATAACATCATCAATACTATATACATGTCATTGTGTATTACAGATCGAGCCATACAGTATATCATTCATTAACAATTTAACATAGATGATAACAGAGCTGAGCCAAAAGGCAAAGCTCTTGATCTATATATACTGGTTTATCTTCATTCCTACTCCTCACCTACAGCATGGCCATGAAATGTGGGTCATGACTCATGACCAAAAGACCAAGATACAGGTGGCCCAAATGGGTCAGGGGGGGTGTCTGGCATCTTCCCTTAGGGATAACGTGAGTAGGCCAGTCATCTGTTATTAGGGACCCGGAGTAGAGCATAGCCATTGCTCCTTTGCATAGAAAGGATTGGCATCTAGTAATGAGGATGCCTCCTGTTCGCCGCCTCCACAGGGAGGTTTTCCAGGCACAGCATCCAGCTGGGAGGAGGCTATGGGGCAAACCAAAGACCAGGTGGAGGGATAACATCTCCATGCTGGCCTAGTGGGACCGCCTCAGGATCCCCCAGTCAGATCTGGATAATGTTGCCACTGGGAATGGGAAGTCTGGGGTTCCCTGCCGCCGGCAGTGTTGTTTTTGTCGTCTATTTTTAAATTTGTGACTAAATTTGACTGAGGAATTGCCATTGGATTTTTTTGAATTTTTGTTTTTTCATGTCATATGAAACATATTGGTTGTTCAGTTTGGTCCACCAGTTTTGGAGATATGGCTTATAGAGTCTGCCTGTGCTATTAACTCATTAAAAAAAATGTAATTTGTGCGATGGCAGTCTCTCAGTCAAATCTGGTCACATTTAGTCTCAGTCTTAGTCCAGTTTCAATCACCATTGTTAGTTTTTATAGTATTTAGTCGAACTCATCCTATTTTTATTTAGTCACGTTTAGTCGACTAAAAGTCGAGCATTTTAGTCTTAATCCGTAAATGTATTTGTCTAGTTTTGGTCAACAAAAACTGTTGACATTTTAGTCTAGTTTTAGTCTGACAATTATTTAAGCCCTTTACTTTTTTGTCAGCCAATATGTTTCCATCTAATCTAAAAACATATTTCACATTGTGAAAAACACAATTTAAAAAAACACAATTGACCTATAGCTAAGCCCCTCCCCAAACTGCTATGGTCCAATCACAGCTAAGCATAACATGGATTAGACAAACCTCTCCACCAATAGTTTTCCTATTATGATAAAACATTGTTTTAAAAAAGTCACACACATATTTTTCCAGTGCATATGGAAGGCCTTGTTGACGGATTTGGAAGAGATTTTGAAGGTCTGGTTCCAAAAATGAACCAGTATTTAATGTGTAAAATCTATTTTATTTACATTGGAATGAATGAGCCCGGCTGGAAAGTGTCCAAGTAGGAGTGTCTAAGTGGGTGAGGGCGGGGCTTAGCTAAAGGTGAATTGTAAGAAATACTGTACATCCAGGAATGGAACATGTTTTGATTGAATCTGCAAATGTATTTGGAACCATAACCAGTCACAGAAATATCGATGCTTGCATCCTGTTTAACTAACTGATCCCAGTACAGTACAACAAGACAACACCAAATGATTGAACCAATGTCCAGTTCAACCAACTGAACCCATGCAGTAGCCTACTTCCAGGGTGGTTGGTTTACCAGGCTAGTAGCCTATAGACTAACAAGACAACATCAACATCTAGTTATAGAACAATGTCCAGTTCAACCACACTGACGTGGTTTCGTTAGACAGTTTTTTTCTCAACTGATTCTTGTAACTTGGGGTCACCTTTTAACACTTCAAGAGGTGCAATCAGGTGCTCTGAATTTCAGGGCTGTTATAGAGCGTCGCAGTCCCGCCCCCTACCATGGCCCAGGAAATGAATCCCAATGCATTTTTCCCATAGACATTTCAAAAAGTATTTATTTAAAGACGGTTACGCCGCGGACAAAGCCAACTCGAGTCGTGACAACTCATGACAACACAAACAATATTTTGGACCAAACAAATAATTACAAAGAAGAAAAACAACAAAAAAAGTGTTGTAACCTGCCGTTTTTTTCTTCTTTCTAATTATTTGTTCGGCCCAAAAAATTGTGTTTGTTGTCATGATTTGTCACGACTCCAGTTGGCTTTGTCCGTGGCGTAAACGTCTTTAAATAAATACTTTTTGAAATGTCTATGAGGAAAATGAACGGAGAATCATTTCCTGGGCCCTGGTAGGGGGCGGGACTGCAACGCTCTATTAAGCTCAGCAGTCCATATACTGAAATAAAATACTTGACCATTGATGAAATAGAATCACAACCAGAAGAACATTCAGAAGCATTCAACCAAGCCATCTAAATGGTGTTCTTTTTATATTTTGAATAGGAGCACAATTACCTAATTGTGCTTCAAGCGGCCATGATGGAAAACCTATTATAATGACTCACTCCCACTGCAATGGGTTCCAGAATGGATACATAATTACTGTCCAAGTGTTCAGAATTCAGATCCCCCATTGGGGAGCAGTTAGAAGGTCTGCACAAACCTTAAAGACATAGGGAAATGAAAAATATGTTTTTCACACTTTTAGAGCATATCCACTCTATGCCAAAACAATGGGAACATTTCCGTTTTTGTGTATTTTTATATCAAAAGTCCATAGAAAGGCCAATTTTAATTACTTCCTTTGAACGAAAACGCGATGCATGATGACGCGTCGAGGCCTGCATGAATAAAAATTGTAACATGTTGACAGATTTTCAACCATTTTGGGCCACGGTGCGCTGCTTTTCTTTTCTATATTACACAGTAGGTTTTGACATTTTCTATGTATGAAACATAAGCTTCTGGCTAAATGTAGCTATGTGTATGTTTCATTGTGCTGGGTTTCAACCACTTAAGTTGAAGCGTTTTCTTTAACAAATGTGATAGATTTCAAGATCTAAAGATCTAAGTAAACTAAGGCACCAATACTTCAGATGTTAGGTATATGTATAGACATTTGAGAAATATTTTGTGTTGCCAAAATCAATATAACACATTTTACAAGCAAAAACAGCAGCACAAGATTTTTGTTTATTGGTTATACACTTTTTTATACATTTCTGGCTTGTGACAAAAAACCACAGGATAGAAGGAGAACTTTTTACCCAAAGTCCAACAGGGTATTGTCTATATGCAAAAATGCATTGGATGTGCCCTTGTTATGGGAACGAAAGTGAACAAAAAGGGACCTGACAATACAGACTATAATGTTGCTCCTGAGAGGGAAGTCTGGAGCTCTTTGGTGGAGCTGTTGCCCCCGCGACCCGACTACAAATAAGCGGTTGAAGATGGATGGATGGATGTACATATCCACATTCATGGATAAACACGCAAGTTGATGCATTAGATCTAAAAAAATTAAAATAAAAAAATAAATCACACCTGTGTGAAGTGAGGGGCGCTAATATATTAAAGTCTAACTCATGTTGATTAGGTAATGTAATGGTGATGTAAAACAAACGGTGACAACACAAACATTAAATTCTCTGTATTGTTAATGGCATTTAATGTTTGTGTTAGGGACAAAATTACGTAAATTTTCCCTTCATTGTCAATGGCGTTTTTAAAACAAACATTGAACTAAAAACAAACATTAAACCGAGGGGCTAGCCCCTCAAAAATAAAAATAAATCACACCCGTGTGAAGTGAGGGGTGCTCTTATCATACATCATCAATGTCATCCATCATCATACATCACATTGCGTGCTCAACCATAAAATCATCAAAAAGTCATTCAGCCAATCACGGAAAACTGGGCATAGTCATTTTGAGGCCCCTCAAAATATATATTTTATGGGATTTGGGGGGTTTCAGGCATGAAGGGGTTAATATGCATTAATTAATAATGCATTAATCATGAATCAAATACATATCCACATTCATAAACACTGTAGAAAGAAAATTTGCTGCATTTAGACCAAGTATTTTTGCATTATATAAAAGCTTTATTTTCGGGGATTTGTTTGTGTTTCGGGCATTAAGGGCTTAATAACTAAAAATGCTCAAGGGATATCACTGGGCATCCTCTTGATTATTGTTAAGAGGTGACCCCAAGGCCCAAGCTACAAGAATCAGTTGAGAAAAAAACTTTATCTGACGAACCACGTTCACCCCCACGGCTCCCAGACTACCACACACACACACACACACACACACACACACACACACACACACACACACACACACACACACACACACACACACACACACACACACACACACACACGCACATGTGCATACGTGTGTACAAAATTGCACAATTGTGGGCATGTAGAATAGATCATTTAGAAGTAATTTAGAAATATAAATGTACTTGTCTTTTAGTTCTACTCTTGTCCACTAGTCCCTCCCTGGCATTTTAGTTGACGAAATTGTCAGTATATTTAGTCTTAGTTTTAGTCATCATAGTTTAGTTTTTATCTAGTTTTTATTTGTTGACAAAATTGTCAGTATATTTAGTCATAGTTTTAGTCATCGTAGCTCATTTTTATTTTGTTTTTATTTAGTTTTCCTCAGTGAAAAAAGGCAGTCGACGAACATTTTTAGTTTTAGTCAACAAAAACAGCACTGCCTGCCGGAACTGCTACCTCTGTGACCAGACATCGGATAAGCGGTTAAAGGCTAATGGCTTTATTTTTAGATTTCCGGTTTTGATTATATTTTGTCCATAGTCTTAAAACATCTAAAACCTACCGGAATAATTCAGTCCTAATTGGCTAAACATCATTCTGTGCGATATTTAGTGTGCTGGATTACAGCTATACTCAAATGTATTTGTATTCCACTGTGCTCTGACTGTGTGGTGCATTGTCTTAGTAAACTGTTACCAATTATAGAAGAATTACAGCTACCTACATTTCTCTAGAAAGTCTTTGCGATGGATTTTTGCACCGTAATGAAATTAATGTAATGGCTGACTCGAAAAACAGACAATGGTTTGCTTTGGAAAATGGCCTTCAGGAATGCTAAGTAAGTCATTTGGCAACAGACTAACCATGATGCCAGAAAACTGATATTGTCCTTTATGTAAGGGATAATATCTGGCTAGGTGGTCATTGTCGGGAGATAATTCACCGACAGGGAGTTTAACACTGGTTACACTCCCTGAAGGTGAATTATATCCCGACAATGACCACCTAGCCAGATATTATCCCGCTCATTACATGGCTACCTAACATAAATTAATACATTGACCCAAAACACAACAAAAAAAGTATTCCATAAGTTCGCGCTGGCTGCGTCTGCCCAGCTGCAGGGCTGCAGCACTGTCGGAAAACAAGGAAGTGAGTTGATCAAATAGAATCCATTTTCGGGTCCTGCTTCGTCTATTTCTCGCTCAAATGTTTTCAAAAACATTTTTGAGAGCAATGTTTAGCTGTAAATGACATGTGTGTCACTAGTGTGTTTACATGGCTGTCATGTTGGAAAAAGCAGTAAATCAAGCGGGGCAGCGGGGCAGCCGCGCAGCTGGTGCTCAGAGGGTTTGATTAGGCAGAGGTCTGTTATACAGCGGAGCGGTCATTATGATGAGATAACACACCGCTGAAATAAGCGATTGACCAATCAGAATCAAGCATTCAAAAGCCATGTAATAAATGATTATACATTAACCCTATTCTGGCCACATTTTCCAAAAGTCTAACCCGGAAGTGCATTATTTGTCAATGGGACCCAGCAACTACTGGCGATAGAGGCGATAGCAGGTCGAAAAGTGGGCGGAGGAATGTCGGCCGAAAAGATAAATAATTCATCTTTTGGGCGACGTCGCCCGGCGATAGTGGGCGATTGGGCGATAGCCAATGAAATTCAAGTGACGCTCACCGTTGGTCTCTAAGGTCTCCCGCTGTTAAAACGTACTGTAAGGGCTCCATCTTATAGCCGATCTACATCGAGACATTGTGAGCTTGTAGATCGGCTATTTGAACTATTTTAAAAGGTTTTTTAAAATAGTAAAGAATGGCAAAAAAAAGGTTTAGGGATAAGGGTTAAGGGGTGGCACAAGATATAGCCCTTAAGTCTTTTAACTTTTCAAAAATAGCCACGCGCCCTATGAACTTGTAGAGCGGCTATTTCTGCTATTCATCGTATGACAAACTGTCTAAATTGTCTTAAGTAGTTAAGACCATTTAGACCAGGGGTTCTCAACGTTTTTGGCCGGGGACCCCCAGAAATGCTTTGGCCATGTCTCGCGACCCCCGCCCCGCCCCCCTCCCCACCACCAATACAAACTGACTTAAAAAATAACCAGAAAATATATCATAAATGAATACTGAAACCAGATATAATCATTAAGGAAAGTTTATGCATGCACCACGTACTATGTAAACTCTTAATTTCCATTTTCCAGCCATTCAGTTAAAAAAGAAAAACGTTTTTTTTTATATATATATATATATAATTTGGGGACCCCCCAAAATAATTTGGCGACCCCCGAGGGGTCGCGACCTACGGGTTGAGAACCCCTGATTTAGACAGCATTTGCAGTAGACGTGGTCCGATGCTGAAGTCAAAGCAAGGAGGACTGCATGGCTATAAGATGTGGTGTCAGTGCCTGAGGCAGTCGCAGGGTTTCACCTGCCTCCCTCATGTGGGGTGGGTGACTCACAGAAGATGCAATACAAAGCTCTTCAATTATTTAACAGCACTCCAGTGGTTATGATAAATGTTTTTTACTCTATTCCATCTACATTGGCACCCGCATACATCTGAACTCATTTAACGTGCAATGCATATTTCTTCACATTTGCCTAAAGAATATAGCACATCATCGTATCCTGACACACTGACCTATACCGTATGACCGCTTTCCCAGTGCATGTCATGTTGGTCCCCAACCCATATATGATACATGGCTGGTGTTTAAATGATCGTTGGAGAGGAGGAAGAGGCAGAGGCATCGGAATGAGGCTAGGCTTTGCAGGATGGATGCAGTGTCATCCTTTGCATTATTCATATGCCATACTTATGTCTCTTCTCCCTCTGGGTTGTTTCTCTATGAGTTGTGGTTGGTTGGGGGGGGGGGGGGGGGGGGGTGTCAGTTCAAGGCCGTTTTCATTTCCCCACTCCTCAGCCACATGATAAAATCCCAGATGGAGCCCTACGGGGGTCCCACACAATTTTATCCTATACTTAGGCTTCTCGATATTAATATTGAAAAGATTAACAGCTATAGTGTATATGAGTGATCTTAATCCATTTAGACCCGAGTTAAAAACATTCACTTTGAAAGAATATATATTAAAAGATTTGCGCCGCATTTTAACGATTTTTCAAAAATAGCAGACCTACAAGCTCGTGGCGCGCCACTCGGTGGCGCGCTATGAGCTTGTAGATCTGCTATTTTTCAATAGCTAAATTATAACATAATGCTTAAAACACCAAAAGGGGTTCCCGCCCAAAATGGGTTAAGTCCTTTGATGTTACACATGGCAGAATTCAGAATCTATATGATTATTCAAAGATTACAACGACGTTGTTTTTCCTCTTCATAGTTATTTCCGAGAAATGCCACTCACATAGATGCACACGCCCCAAAAAAAGATATGTTAACGATGACGTATAGAAGCTTTAGTTTAGAACACTCATTTCTACATTGGCTGCCCTCTTTTATGCAGAGGTATACCGTCATGTGACACATGTGATTAATGTGGCAGGTACAGCTGTGTATATGCTCGCAGGAGAGGTGTCTAAAAGCAAGCAAGACTAAGCATTTGTGTTGGAGATGATGAAATATGTGTTTATGTTGTGGGATGAACAGAAACGATAGCACCCATCTGGCGGGCTATAGATTCTTTCTTTTATCGCTTCCCTTTTTTATCTCTCAAAGTGAACTCTCAAACCTGCATGGGAAGGCAAACCTTGGGCGAGACGAAACAACAACAAGGACATGGGACCAGAGATGCTCGCATGATGACCTCACACCGGGAGATGACCTGTTCACGTTCCCACCAACTTGACTCCCTCAACGTCGCTCGCAGAACCCTCAGTCTTAAAGTAGGACCATCTTCTGTATTGCTTTTTACTGTATTGTAAATCATTACTGATTCATGATACCTTTTTAAGTGGTGCAACCACTTCCTTAAGTGACTATGTGTGTGGGTGGGTGGCTGGCTGGCTGGGTGGGTGGGTGGCTGGGTGCGTCTGAGCACGAAAACAGCATGGTTGTTTTTCACCACCTGTGCGCAACCTAACACACACACAAACACACGCACATATTAACTGTATATATGGTGATTTCGGGTGTGCCAGTGCAGTACAGTACAGTACAGTGACAGTACAGTTACAGTACAGTACAGTGGAGGGTACAGTAGAGGGATCCCCACACGGTAACTCTGTCATTTCTCAACCGTTTCGGACGCGGGGACCCCCACACGGAGTTGCACCACTTACTTCACACGGGTGTGATTTTTCAAATATACATAATGGAAAGTGACTTACTTTTCTGTACAGGAGAGGCAAATTTGAACAGTGTCAAACTCTTGACATGTACCAAGCATACGGTATAGAATCTACAGTGTTAAATGTGACAGGGTTGTCATATTTAACTAAAGCATCAACGGCAAAATTCCGCTCCATATAGGCAGATTACACCACTTAATATTACTTGTTTTGTATGCTGGATTTATGAATCTTCAAAGAATCACATGCAGATATTTATAGAAGCAATTATGATCTTTTTTTTTACAAGGACTCATGATAATACCGCATTGATTTCTTGTCCTGGACCACTGCTTCATACAGCAGGAAAGAACCTTTGATAAATTCAGCATTTGTTCAAACTTAAACAGCATTTGGATATGTGTTCTATATACTAATCCATTCGTCCAACATTATGACAACAACAGTAGCAGCAGCTCATAATGCATACACTGTTAAACATGCCTTGTTTTGTTATTTCACATGACCTCAGCCAAGCACATTACAGTGTGTTAAGTACAGTATCTGAAGGATTTTCTACTTTGGATTGCCTAAGAAGTTCTTTAGTGCAGTTATGTTGCAGGATTTAAATTAAATGGGCCAAAAGAAATGTCTTTACAGTTATATAAAATGAGGCTTTCTGAGGGATCCATGGGAACCATCACATACCTTAAAGCTAAGCATAGTATTAACATGTTGCCTACACCACCATGCAGCTATTAACCCATTTAGGCCTGACGTCGAAATTTAAAAAATGTCTTTTTTAAAATGTATTTTTTTTCTGAAAAACCTCATGTTTCTATATCAGTGGTTCTCAATATTTCATGTCAAGGACCCCACACATTATGTAATATGCCGCCGACCACCATCTGAAAATATGTAGTTCCAAGATTTGAGTTTAAAACTGAAACTCTGAAAGAATATATATTCAAAGATTTTTTTTCACGATTTTTCAAAAATAGCAGACCTACAAGCTCGTAGCGCGCCACTCGGTGGCGCGCTATGAGCTTGTAGATCTGCTATTTTTCAATAGCTAAATTATAAAACACAAAAAGGGGTTCCCGCCCAAAATGGGTTAAGTGCTCCAAAGGAATCCTCCAAGGGTAGAGAATAGATTATGGATATTTCCATATATATTTTTCTTCTTAACTTCCCTCAGGATTAGCGTAGATTTCGGCTTGCTGAGCGTCTAAACGAACACAATTGGCGGGCGATCTTTGTCACTCTTACACATACTCTTACAGGCTATAGGCAGCGCCCGTCGGCAGGGAATCCTGAGCGGGAGGAGGAGTAGGAGGGAGGCACTATACGTCTTCCTGGTGGGGGCTCCTCATTGGCATGGGAGCCAGTAGGGTAGGCCTATAGAGCGTCGCAGTCCCGCCCCCTACCAGGGCCCAGGAAATGGTTCTCCGTTCATTTTCCTCATAGACATTTCAGAAAGTATTTATTTAAAGACGTTTACGCCGCGGACAAAGCCAACTCTTGTCGTGACAAATC
Organism: Electrona antarctica; assembly: GCF_951216825.1. Classification (NCBI taxonomy): domain Eukaryota; kingdom Metazoa; phylum Chordata; class Actinopteri; order Myctophiformes; family Myctophidae; genus Electrona; species Electrona antarctica. Next base: position 48,281,870 of record NC_136791.1, read on the forward strand.
ATGACAACAAACAAAAGTTTTCGGGCCAAACAAAGAATTTGAAAGTAGAAAAAAACGGCAGGTTACAACACTTTTTTTGTTGTTTTTCTTCTATGTAATTATTTGTTTGGTCCAAAATATTGTGTGTGTTGTCATGATTTGTCACGACTCGAGTTGGCTTCGTACGACGCTTAAAAGGTCTTTAAATAAATACTTTTTGAAATGTCTATGGGAAAAATGCATTGTGATTCATTTCCTGGGCCTGGCGTCGTCATGAAAGGGGGCGGGACAAGCGGTAGGAGGGATTAAAGAATAGAGGCGAGCCGAGTGCTGCCGAGATACAAAAAAAGGTGATGACTCCAGTCCTTGTGGTGAGGACGAGGTGCTCAAAGTTAAAAACTAGTTTATAACTAGAAAAAGTGCCCTTCTGGGCACAGGTCTCCACCAGGAGGATAGGACTGTGAGATGTTTGGCAAAATGTTTAGGATGAATATAAGCAAAAATCAACCTGTTGGTGGCGCTATAACAGGCCAATGTGAAAAGGGTGGGATATATTCCTCAGCCTAGTAAGAAAATGTGTGAAAGATTTCACGTAAATTGCATGCTGCGTTCATGATTTGAGGCTTTTGTTCAAAACGGGGCAATCTTGCAAACTGTGAAAGCCAATTATAGCCAATTAGGATGGAATATGAAATATCGGACAGATCTGACTTGAGCACATGACCATAGAGATACTGTGTAACGATTTGTGAGATTTTTGGATAGAATCTGGAGGAGTAATATCAAAAAATGTGTTTTACAAAAGTCGGCCTCCTGGTGGCGCTATAAAAGGCAGATGCGGAAAATGCAGGTCAAAGGTTTGTCCTTGGCCTCTAGGGAGTGTGCATGCAACGTTTCACGCAGATCGGTGCAGTTTTAGGTACAAAATGTGAAAAGCTGCCTCATGGTGGCGCTATAACAGGCCGTTCTGGAAAATGTGGGGCAGAGGTTCATCGTTGGCATCCAGGGAGTGTGTGTGCAAAGTTTGGCATCGACCGGGTTAACGGTGCCGGAGATTAGCTGGTAACGGACGGACGGAAGGACACACACACGGACGGACACACGGACGGACACACACACACGGACGGAGTGCAAAACATACTCTCTCCCCATGCCTTCGGCCTGGTGGAGACAATGAAGAGGGGTCCCATCGGGACGGGCTTCATGCACACTCTTGAGCAAGGATAGATTAAAAAGCCTTTATTATCTAGACAGGACTATACTAAGCCACCAAATGTCGACCGGTTTTTCGACACACCGTGTCTTCTTCAGAACGTGGCTATAGATGACTGTCACCGCTAGTTCTAGTCCTCGGAAGTGGCTGAAACACAAATGGGGCACTGTGTAAAACATACATACAGTAGCCTACAGGATGCCTCTCGGGCGCCTCCCTAGGGAGGTCCTCGACGTACGTCCCACTGGGAGGAGACCCCGGGGCAGACCAAGGCGCAGTTGGAGGAAATACATCGACTCACTGTCCTTGGAACGTCTCGGAATCCCCCAGGAGGAAGTCACTAATGTTGCTCTGGAGAGGGAAGTCTGGAGCACTCTGGTGGAGCTGTTGCCCCCGCGACCCGACTACGGATAAGCGGTTGAAGATGGATGGATGGATGGACAATATGTACAATCCCGTCCCATTCACCTATTTACAAGAAAGGTTTAAAATCAATCTCCTCACTGAGACCTGGGTATAGCATACATTAGCATCAAACCGTTCAAACGTAAAAATCTCTCTCTGAAAGAATCTATTGAGTCCATTGCTCCTATACCTCTACTGAAACCTCTAACTACTTGTTCTATTCCCTCCACTCTCAGGAGACTGTCATTGCCATTATAACAGTTTTGGAAATGGCGTGCCATGGGATAGTCCTCATTATAACATATTTATGCTCTGCCTCACACTGTCTAACATTAGAGCAGTGGTTACAATTTGTTTAGGTAGGAGCTCGGGATTAATTGGCATAACTAAATTGAGAGAAAAGGGGATTAAAACAAAGAAAAAAGATTAGTGAGATACTGTTGAGGGGTTTTATTATTCCGATCTACAGCCAGATTACACTCACCTACCTTCCTATACCTCCCTTCCAGGAAGCACTGGAGCTCTTCAGGCCCGACTTCATCAGCCGGTCGCAGGGCCGGGTGAGGAGGTTGGAGGAGCAGAAGACGAGAAGGAGGAGAGCTCTGCAGGACTCCGACCTGGACCTGACACAGCTGGGCCTGAGGGAGGACGGGTGCAGTCGAAGGAGGAACTGCACCACTCCGCATCCACTCAGCGGTGAGTACAGTAAGCAAGAGTAAAGCTCCTGGCCTGGGCCGTGGCTCAGTGGTCCAGGCACCTTGGCTGGTAATCCAGTCTGGCAGTGTGCCGCGGGCTCGACTCCCGATCCCGACGGCCTTTACTGCATGTCTTCCCCCCATCTCTCTCCCCATTTCCTGTCAGCCTACTGTCTGTCCCTCCATAAAATATATAAAATAAAGGTGAAAGCCACAAAAAAAAAAGAGAAAAAAAAAAGAGTAAAGCTCCTGCAACTCAGAAAGTACACATACACAAATCCTCTCTTATACTGCCCATCGGCGAATCTTGACATTTCTAGTTTTTTGTTTTTGTTTTGACAGAGTAGCAGCACACACAGTACTGTCCAGAATGTATATATGCTCTACACAAAAAGAAGCAACATTCAAGGCTATATATATAATGTATTTGTTTTTTTCTTTCTTAAAACTAGTTCTGCAAAGAAAGTGCCTTAACCTATTTTGACCTGAGATCAGATTCTAAAAATGTCTTCTACATCCTGACAGTTTTCTGAAAAAGCTATGTCAGTCGTTCTTCGATTTTTCAAAAATAGCAGACCTATAAGCTCGTAGCGCGCCACTCGGTGGCTTGTAGATCTGCTATTTTTCAATAGCTAAAGCATAACAAAAGGGGCAAGGGTCCGGAACGGCTGGGATGAGGATTAGCATCTCCAAATCTGAGGCCATGGTTCTTAGCAGGAAACCGATGGATTGTGCAGGACAGGTTTGAGTAGGGAATGAGACTTTGCTCCGGGTGATGGAGTTTAAGTATTTTGGGTCTTTTGGGTTCACGAGTGAGGGGAGGACGGAGCAGGAGATGAGCCGGAGAATCGGAGCAGCAGGAGTGGTAATTGCAGTCGCTGTACCGTCCGCACTGTTGTGAGTGTGACAAAAAGAGAGCTTCAGACAGTCATTCATGAGAGACTCAGAGTAGAACCGCTGCTCCTTGACTTGGAAAATGGTAAATGGTGCATTTATATACAGTAGCACCTTTATCCAAGGCGCTTTACATAGATTGTGCATTGCATTCACCCATTCATACAACAATGGCGGCAGAAACCATGCAAGGCACCAACCAGCACATCAGGAGCAATTAGGGGTTCAGTGTCTTGCTCAAGGACACTTCGACACTAACTCTGGGGAAGCCCGGGATCGAACTGGCAACCTTGCAGTTGCCATCCAGTCACTCTACCCCTGAGCCACCGCCGCCCAAAGGAGCCAGCTTAGGTGGTTTGCGCATCTAGTATGGATGCCTCCCCGAGCGTCTGGTCCTCGCTGCACGTCCACTGGGAAGAGACCCTGAGGCAGACTATAGCGGTGGCAGACCAAGGGAAGAGACCCTGAGGCAGACTAGCGGTGGCAGTCCACTGGGAAGAGACCCTGAGGCAGACTAGCGGTGGCAGACCAGAAGAGACCCTGAGGCAGACTAGCGGTGGCAGACCAGAAGAGACCCTGAGGCAGACTAGCGGTGGCAGACCAGAAGAGACCCTGAGGCAGACTAGCGGTGGCAGACCAGAAGAGACCCTGTGGCAGACTAGCGGTGGCAGACCAGAAGAGACCCTGAGGCAGACTAGCGGTGGCAGACCAGAAGAGACCCTGAGGCAGACTAGCGGTGGCAGTCCACTGGGAAGAGACCCTGAGGCAGACTAGCGGTGGCAGACCAGAAGAGACCCTGAGGCAGACTAGCGGTGGCAGTCCAAGAGAAGAGACCCTGAGGCAGACTAGCGGTGGCAGACCAAGAGAAGAGACCCTAACCAGACTAGCGGTGGCAGACCACTGGGAAGAGACCCTGTGGCAGACTAGCGGTGGCAGACCACTGGGAAGAGACCCTGTGGCAGACTAGCGGTGGCAGACCAGGAGAAGAGACCCTGTTGCAGACTAGCGGTGGCAGACCAAGGACCAGATGGGGGGGGATTATATATTAACACTGGCCTGGGAACGCCTCGGGATCCCCCAGGAGGAAGTTGCTAATGTCGTTCTGGAAAGGGAAATCTCTGTTGGAACTGTTACCCCTGCGAACCGATTCCAGATGAGCAGTTGAAGATGGCTGGATGGATGGTATTCCTTTCATTTGAATTCTTTGGACATGGACCAATTATTTTATTTTATGTATTAAATTGAATTGAAAACAAGCAGAAAAATGGTACAACATGTTTTTACACCTTAAGCCTACTCAGATGTGCAGGTTTTCAGCTCACGTTTAGTCTAGCCAATTATCCCCTTTTGGCATGATTGCCCTTTTGGCATTATTCAATGTCATTGAATAATGGGTGGATCTTTTTATTAATTGGTTTATGATCAGCCAGGATAAGACCTGCGTAGTTGAACTAATTATGAGTATTGTGTAATTTGGGACATGACTGGTGAGGCAGTATTGTCATTTCCCTATTTTGGGCAGGTCATTATAGATGAAAATGTAAAAGAAAATATATATATATAATAGATTGACATGGTCACGTCCATCAAACTGGGAGCATGTAGATCGTCTATTCTTGCTATTCGTCAAACAAAGTAAGGGCAAAAAATAATGGTTAAGGCTACTTTAAATCTACTGTACTTGGCCTGGGCCATGGCTCAGTGGTCCAGGCACCTTGGCTGGTAATCCAGTCTGGCAGTGTGCCATGGGTTCGACTCCCGATCCCGACGGCCTTTACTGCATGTCTTCCCCCCCATCTCTCTCCCCATTTCCTGTCAGCCTACTGTCTGTCCCTCCATAAAAAATATAAAATAAAGGCGAAAGCCACAAAAAAAACATTTAAATCTACTGTACTTACTGAGGTGTATTCACCAACTACCACCACTTACACGGCTACTCAATCAGCCTTATTGTCACATCACAGTTTTACAAGTAAAAACAAATTAACAGGGATATCCATAATGTTACACAGGTTCATATTTGACTTCCTATTGTGGGAGACCTCCATTAACTACATTCAGCTATGCCTTAAGTTGTGGGAGGCCGATGTGCTGATCTATTCTTCAAACTGTCTCTCTCTGTAGCTCTCTTATCCTGAACTATAGTTGATTCAGTTGATTAGAATTTGGCTGATGTAAGATAGTGTCTTTGAACAATAATATTTAGTCAATTAGGCATAAGGCTCAGTTAAACCAGTGACGCAAACAGAGAGAGAGAGAGAGAGAGAGAGAGAGAGAGAGAGAGAGAGAGAGAGAGAGAGAGAGAGAGAGAGAGAGAGAGAGAGAGAGGAGAGAGAGAGAGAGAGAGAGAGAGAGAGAGAGAGAGAGAGAGAGAGAGAGAGAGAGAGAGAGAGAGAGAGAGAGAGAGAGAAATATGCTTCATGCTGTAGTGGCATATATCCAACTTTGCTCTCTGCTGGCCATTATCTAGTATTACAGATACAGATCATGCACAGTTGTAAATTCTTCTCTCACCTGCAGTTAATGCTGATTTTAAATTAAGTTGTATTCTAAAAACAAAAATTAAACAAGTCACTGTAACTAAATTAGATCCACAATTATCCAGTAGGCCTATTATCCAGGATATTATCCAGGATGTTTATATGGATAATTGTGCATCTAATTTAGTAGTTATTTAGAGCAAATCACTCTAGAGCTTTATATTTTGTGTGTTGCGATGCTAAAAGCTAAGTAGTGTGATTTCTGTGCATGAGACATGGATATACGTACGTACAGTGTTTGGTCTCATGCTTGACTCATTCTCCAGCTCTGAATCAGCCTCCGACTCTTCAAAGAAAATTGAGTTTGACGAGCCTTTGTTCTGTTGTAGTGAGCACAATCTCGCCCACAATATATCTCTGCAACTTCAACTTCACTGTCACAACAAGACTCCCTTTAAATATTCAGCGCTTGCATCTTTTTGAATATGCAGTGCTTAGCACAATGGGTGTGACTTGACATAGTTCTCTATTTTGGGGTACTAATGACTCAGACTGGCCTCACACTGGAGTTCTGATAATACAGTGTACCTTAATGTATTTGAACCAAATCACAGCAGTCTGGCAAGCTTCGAGATTTTCAGTGTTGTGTGCGTGTTAGTTAGTTTATGCATGAGTTTAGATGAAGAAAAAAAAGTGAGTTCTCACATAAGCTTCTCCAGAAAGGTTTTATTCTTAGTGCTTAAGTGTAGGCCTATACGCATATTACAAACCTGGGTGTGCGCAAGCCCTTTTTTGAGTGTGCGGGCATCCACGGCGTGCGTGTGTGCAGCATGCACTTCTAGCTTTCAGGGCTCATTTACTGGTTATTTGTTTATTATTTGTTGTTTGTGTGTGTGTGTGTGTGTGTGTGTGTGTGTGTGTGTGTGTGTGTGTGTGTGTGTGTGTGTGTGTGTGTGTGTGTGTGTGTGTGTGTGTGTGTGTGTGTGTGTGTGTGTGTGCGCGTGTGCGCGTGTGCGTTTGCATGCGTGCGCGCGCACCAGATAACCTTTTCAGGCCCAGGGAGAGGTCCATTTCAGGCAGAGAGATGCAGCTGAGGTCTAAACGGTAAGTTCCTCAGACCACTACCCAATCAAAACATCTCTTGTAGTACTTGTTTTATGTTCAACACCATCCATCACAATGGTTTGTCATAGCTGGCACGCACGCACGCACGCACGCACGCACGCACGCACGCACGCACGCACGCACGCACACACACACACACACACACACACACACACACACACACACACACACACACAGAGAGATAGAAGACATGGCCAGATTGCCCACATCCAGATAGGATGGATGTTCATCTGTCTGGCCCCGAGATATGAACTACCCAATGTCCCCCCTTATCGTTTTCTTTTATTTCTTCTCTTATCTGAAAAGGTACACCTGATCAGATGATGGGTGTCCATTGTCAAAGCCATGCTATCTTACCTGGAGGATCTCCTAACAAATTGGCTGTAGTTGGCAGAGTGAAAAAAGAGTGCCGTGTGCGCCTGTGCTGGGCTGCTTTTTCATTCTATTTTTATTTTTTTCATCAGAGGATCCAGGGTTTCGCCGGCTGTGGTCCAATCTAGATTAACCCATTCTGGGCGAGAACCCTTTTGGTGTTAGCATTATGTTATGCTTTAGCTATTGAAAAATAGCAGATCTACAAGCTCATAGCGCGCCACCGAGTGGCGCGCTACGAGCTTGTAGGTCTGCTATTTTTTTTAAATCGACGACTGACATACAAACATAGCTTTTTCAGAAAACTGTCAGGATGTAGAAGACATTTTTAGAATCTGATCTCAGGTCAAAATGGCACTTTTAAGACATAGAAACATAGCTTTTTCAGAAAACTGTCAGGATGTAGAAGAGATTTTTAGAATCTGATCTCAGGTCAAAATGGCTTAAAGCCTCGTCTACAGTATGCCAGTTTCTCCTTGGCACAGCTAAGCCACCCCTGGACTCCTAATACCATATCCCCCACCTCCACAATTCTGTCTGAATTTGTGTGTGTGTGTGTGTGTGTGTGTGTGTGTGTGTGTGTGTGTGTGTGTGTGTGTGTGTGTGTGTGTGTGTGTGTGTGTGTGTGTGTGTGTGCGTGTGCGTGTGCGTGTGCGTGCGTGCGCGCGTGCGCGCGTACGTACGCGTGCGTGTTGGTAGGATTTACAACAAGCTTCCTGAGGTGACAAATAAGAAGAAAGAGGAGAGAAAGAGGGCGGTATCGCAGACCAACAGATTGCGAGCGGAGGTCTTTAAAAAGGTAGAGTCAGAACAGCTCTCGTTGCTCCAAAAGATTGCAGCGATGTTGCTGCTATTCTTCACCGTCATATAAGCACCGCTATGTGACGGTGAAGCAGGGTTGTATACTCTCTGAAGCACTGCTATATGACGGTGAAGCAGGGTTGTATACTCTCTGAAGCAAAATGTTTAATCGCCCTTTGTGTGACTTGTTTGTAGCTTCCACTTTCCTCACACTTACTTTTAAATGTTTTTTTTTTATCCAAACTTGGATTACAATTCTGAATGGAATTAATGAATATGCAGTGAGTACAGAAAGGTTACAATCACCCTGCCCCCCAGCACACAAAGATATCCTCAAAATGTAAAGCCATTTTTGTAACTCAGTGCTTTTTTTTTCTGAAGGCCCCTGATTAGACCACCATGCAGTTTTTGCCATTTCACACTAGTCCTCACACACGAGGATGTTGCTGAGCAGTGTTTTATTGGACGCCTTTTGAGGTGTTCAATTCACTCACGTTTTTTTTTTTTTTTTTGTGATACTAGACAATATGGAATAGCCTGCTATCCCAGAAAGGCTATTGCCTGTGAAGTATAATTACTACAAAGGAGAGACTGCTTTTCCTCTCTATAAAGCTGATGAACAACCTTCTAAAATACTTAGGCAAAAGTACTCAGGATAAACGCGGAGGCAGACAGATGAAAGTTGTTCCGGAGTTCCAGTTTATTTGCAGACACAAAGTACAGATCATCTCTCCTGCATGGGCCTAGGCCACCCGCCTCACGGCGTGTGAGCCACTGACTAACACAGATAGGCATTTTAGTAGAGTCTTTATACAAGCCCAAATCCCAATACACATTTGAAACAGACAGTCGTTAACACCCAAACCAAAATGTTAGGTGTGGTCACAGGAAGCACAACAGGAGACCTCTGGTCTAAATGCTCCTAGATCAAAGTAGGCCTAGCTATTTAGCATAGGTGCAAACTGTGACCTGGTGCCTAAATGTCTGTCCAAACACGTCCTGTTGGTCACTATGGCTAGTATTATTCAGGCCTACAGATTTAGATGTGAATTTAGTCTGTCTAGTTTAACATGATTTAGGCTATATTGATGAAATAATAATAATAATAATAATAGCTCAAATTTATATAGCGCTTTTCTAAATACCCAAAGCGCTTTACATAGGAACACTAGAAACAGACTTTAATAAGAAAAAACAAAAAAAACAAAGCAAAACATAACAGATACAACACCAGTACAGGGTTAAAAAGATAAAAGGATAAACGAGGGACATCCTATCCAGACCTCAGCTGGGGAAAGCTATCCTGAAGAGGTGGGTTTTGAGTGAGGTTTTGAAACAGAGGAGAGAGGGAGCAGCTCTGAGATGGTTGGGGAGTTCATTCCAGAGGTTGGGGGCCGAAACAGAGAAGGCCCTGTCACCCCAGGTGCGGTGCTTGGCCTTGCGGACCTTCAGGAGGTTGGCTTCACCGGACCTGAGGGAGCGGAGGGGGACATATGGTTCAAGAAGATCGGAGAGGTAGGGGGGGGCCAGGTTATTGAGAGCTTTGTAGGTGGTGAGCAGGATTTTGTAGTGAATTCTATGTTTGACGGGAAGCCAGTGTAGGTCGTGGAGGACGGGTGTGATGTGGTCTCTGGAGCGTGTACTGGTGAGCAGGCGGGCAGCGGAGTTTTGTACGTGTTGTAGTTTGTTGAGGATTTTGGAGGTGGTGCCATTGAGTATACTGTTGCAGTAGTCAATCCGGGATGTGATGAATGCGTGGATGAGGGTTTCGGCAGCAGGGAAAGACAGAGAGGGCCGGAGGCGGGCAATATTCCTGAGGTGGAAGAAGGCGGTTTTGATGATCTGGTTTATGTGAGGGAGGAATGAGAGGGTGGAGTCGAATGTGACACCAAGGTTACGGATGTGGGGGGAGGTTGTAACAGTGGTGCCATCGATGTTGAGGGTGAAGTTCTGGGTGGAGCTGGTGAGAGAGTTAGGGCCGATGACTAGGATTTCTGATTTGTTGCAGTTGAGTTTTAAAAAGTTATTTTGCATCCATGTTTTAATATCACTGAGGCAGGTGGTGAGGGTGGAGTGGGTGGCAGCAGTGATGGTCTTGGTGGAGAGGTACAGTTGTGTGTCATCGGCATAGCAGTGGAACTGGAGGTTGTGGTGACGGAGGATTTGCCCAAGTGGTAGAATATAGATAATGAAAAGGAGAGGACCAAGTACAGAGCCCTGGGGGACGCCGTGGGTGACTGGGGCAGTGGAGGAGTGACAGTTGTTGATGGAGATACGACACCTGTTATACCAGACAATGGCCTTTCTGGGATACCAGACAAGAGCCTGGAATAGTGTGCTATACCACACAGTAGACTGTATGGAAGTCATCCTATAATCAAAAACTGTTGTTTGATAAAAAAAAAATCTATTATTTTATATTATAATGGTATTATGCAAAGTTGTTTATGTAGTTTCTTTAGTGTCGCTATATTGTAATGGTAAACATGTTTGATTGATTGAATATTAGACAGAAATACCAACAGAACGAGTTAGTCCTAATATGTTTGGGCTAAGAGGATAACACAAATAAGTCCTGGTGCTTGTTTCCATTGTGTTCCTATGTTCAGGTTGGCACTGTCGGATGTGGAAATGTTGTTTTTTTGTTTGTTCTTTCAGTCTCACTATGGAAAGGTTTTCATGGGGAACACTCCCCTGTCAGATGACAACGTGGTTTTGATCTTTGTCCAGCAGATGTCACTATTTAACAGCTTAACAGCACATTTCTAACTTGGCATCAAAGAGGAATGTAGCCTTACAATACTGTAAATGTGGATTACGTCATGTGATATTTATTCATTTCCCTCACAGCTTATGTGATTATTAATAATGGTTGGCATTTATTTTCAGTTTTCCCCTTACAGTTATTTACTGTATCCAACCAGGAACTAATCATCTTATATACTGATCTGATACCTAAAGCTGTATATATAACATTCTATCAGTGTTCCTCGTGTCAATGTCTTTATTCACGGGAGCATTGGATTGCACTAGCAGTTCACAAATCAATCTCCCTTATCAATAATATATTAAACAAACCCGTCACCAACCAATATAGGCTACATCATATTTCTAAACTAACAATTCACACAGTACCTTATAAATAACATATTCTTAAACTAACAATTCACCTACTACTGTAGCAATATGTACCTAATGAATAATGTTAGTTTTGTCACTAAACTAAACTAACATTATTCATACATTACATATAGTGGTTATACGTGTGCGTGCGTGCGTGCGTGCGTGCGTGCGTGCGTGCGTGCGTGCGTGCGTGCGTGCAGACCTTCCCCAATGAGTATGGTACTTTCTATGTCCTCTAAGAGTGAAGGACATGTAAATTAAGGACATATGTAGGGCATGCACTGCAGTCAGTGTCAGAGAGACAGGTGGATTCATTCAGCATCACCTGTAGGCAAGCCTTACCTCGTACTCCCATTTCAACATGACCCCAACAATGAATTCACTGTCACTCAGGTGTAACGGAATAGATGTCCCCAATCTCTCACAGATAATTAGGCAATCGCTGGGGCTTCAGGTCATGTGTGCCCTGGTGTAATGTGCGTGCGTAGGTGCGGGCGGGCGTGTGTGTGCGGGCGTGTGGGCGCGTGCGTGCGCGTATTAACAGGGATATTGTCAAGGTGATACAAAGGAGGCTGACTGTCTCTTATTGTCCAGAAGTTAGCAAGAACAAAATGATAATTATGAACCTTTGTTTCCCTTTGTGTCTGGACGAAAATACATGGACGTGTATTGAAGATGGCAAGTTTAATGCATAAGCAATCAGTAACGTCTATTGCACCATGTGGTTTATTTTGCACAGATAGCCGTAAACCATACTATATAAATCCTTTACTTCCTGAGGTCATGGAAATTGTATGACTTCTAATGGATTTCTAAAAGGATATCATTGCTGTCGGACAGAAACCTCGTATCGGCATGTTTGTACTTTTTGTTGTGGCTTTCGCCTTTATTTTATATTTTTTATGGAGGGACAGACAGTAGGCTCACAGGAAATGGGGAGAGAGATGGGGGAAGACATGCAGTAAGGGCCGTCGGGATCGGGAGTCGAACCCGCAGCACACTGCCAGACTGGATTACCAGCCAATGTGCCTGGACCACTAAGCCATGGCCCAGGCCTGTACTTTTTACATAAAGAAAATAAAAATATACTTCTTTCTAGTAAATAAAATAAATAAAAATATACTACTTCGAGTGTTGCACAAAAGTAGTGAAAATAGCAGTACTACAAGCTCACGACACGCATGTGCTTGTAGCTATTTTCACAATAACACTATATATAATAATGAAAATGAACAGTGAGGACATTTCTCAATGGGCTGGAGGACGCATGCAGGCACAATGGTTGCCAGCCTAACCTCACCATCTCTCAGACTTTCTTTTCAGCTACAGTGACAGTGTCGTACGACGAAACATAAATCCGGCTTTAGCTGGACAGAAGCACGGTGTCACAGATGAGACGGAGCAACTGCCTCATTGATAAACATTGAGTTGTGTCCGCTTTTGATGGCTCGCTTTTTATTGTTAACGAAGTCTTGGTGGCACATAAAGAGGCGGAGCCCCATGGTGAGCTGGTGCAGCACAGAGCAGTTGGTAGAGGGAGGTGGGCTTTTAAATGATGGCGGAAATGAGATTCCAACTGTTAGAATGCATGTAAAGAGGATGATTGCATAGCAGGCCGTTTGGCCAGATCTAGCAAAGCTAGAGTAATTTCCCTCTGCTAGAGCCGAGCCATCTCAAGGGGCAGGTGATGGAACTGAAAGTCAATTAGCAGCAGGACTCACAACTGTTTAATACTGAAGTGGATTTTAGGAGATTGAGGGATGGTACTGTAGGTCTACCGTATCTGCAGATATGAACACCTATTTTGAGGCAATTAATAGTTGTTGGATGTTTTTGTTTTGCAGAAGCTTTTGGGCCAGATCTTGCAGAGATGAACGACAAATGCCGAAACGAGAATGAAAAGACAAGAACTTCACGACAGAACATCCATGAATCCAGGATGCAAAGTTCCACAGTTTGCTCTCGTTTCATGTACATTCATTATTTTGACTTTTTGAGTGGTGCTAGCTACTCCTATTACGTGACTTTGTGTGTATGTCTGTCTGTGTGTGTGTGTCTGTGTGTATGAGCACGGATGAGCACGGAAGTACCACGCCAATACCGCTGGATTGCACTGTTGAGCAGCGTCTCTCTCTCTCTCTCTCACACACACACACACACACACACACACACACACACACACACACACACACACACACACACACACACACACAGAGGATCCAGGGTTTTGCCGGCTGTGGTCCAATCTAGATTAAAGCCTCGTCTACAGTATGCCAGTTTCTCCTTGGCACAGCTAAGCCACCCCTGGACTCCTAATACCATATCCCCCGCACGCCAGGGAGGAGGGCGGTACAGTACAGTACAGACACAGTACAGCACCACTCACTTCAGACAGGTCTGATTTTTATTCAGTCACATGATAATCTTCATGAGGCTCTGCCAAGCCTGTGCGTATGCATTTCTTATTGAAATTACACTCATGTTAGAGAGACTGTCACCTACTGTATGGAAGTTCATTATTTAACAAAGAACCAGAAGAGAATACAGTAAAAGACACAGTAAGAATGTAGATGCTGTAATCGCTCTCTCTCTTCTAAGCACCAAAACATAATGGTGATGGTCAGACATATTCAGAAAGACATTTATGCCAATGACAATACAGTATACTGTATGGGTGACCGAGTATAAAACACGGAAAATGTCCAAATGCATATTGTAAACAAAGTTTACAATATGCAGCTCTTCTGCAGGTGGTGTTATGGGTATGAAGTTCATGGTCACATGTTATTAAGGTATAAGTTATTAAAACATTCACACACACACCCTACCTCCCAAATGATTTCCACACTGTGTCTTTGGCTTTGGCTGTTTATGAGAGCATGATTGGTTATATCTCACAAATTCAGCTGAAATCTGATATTAATATAGACCCGATTATTTAATTCCATGACGACAATATCATCACTATGAATTATATTACAATTTCTCTGTATACAATAAAGTGTTCCAATGCCACTCTATACGTTGAAGCGGTTTCATTTTACGAGAATTGATGCTTGTTTGACGCGTCAAACAAAATCACCTTGGTCGTGTCATTGGAGTGTGTTTACAAAAAGCTGGAGAGAGGAGTGCATATATATGTCTCGTCATTGACTTCACGTCAGCCCTAAAGGCTTCTGGAACCTCCCATCCGGAACGCTGGAATTCCAAGCTAATAGAACTCAGGAGACAGGGAACGTCTGTGAAAGGGGGCCTTTGTCACGGGGCTCCAAACCAAACCAGAGATGACATAGTAATCAGAGAAGAGACTTCTGCGTAAAGCCTGGGACTTTAGTCCACATACGGCCCGTAAACGTGACTGAATTGGCGTGGCATTTTAAACCATTTTGTGCGGGAACCCCTTATGGTGTTTTAAACATTATGTTATAATGTATGTAGCTATTGAAAAACAGCAGATCTACAAGCTCATAGTGCACCACCGACCTTGTAGGTCTGCTATTTTTGAAAAATCGTGAAAATATGGCACAAATCTTTGAATATATATTCTTTCAGAGCCAACGTTTTTAACTCAAATATTTGCTTCTGAGGGGTTCCTGGAGCAACATATTTTCAGATGGGGGTTGGTGGCCAATTACATATCATTTTGGGGGTTCTTGACATGAAATATGGAGCACCACCGATACAGAAACATCTTTCAGAAAACTGTCAGAATTTACAAGACATTTTCAAGATTTCGACGTCAGGCCTAAATGGGTTAAACAGTGCCCGCAAGCATGAGAAGAGAAGGGTGGAGGACATCGATTTCAGGGCTCCAGAACATAATGCCATGGAAACACACAAGGTTGAAATGAAGAGGTTCGAAACGGAGAGAAGAGATAGAAATGGAAAACAGCAGATCTACCAGAAATAGCAGATCTACAAGGACATGTATTATTATCGTGACATCACTATATATAGAAGTGTCTATTTGTACGTCTCTAAATGTTTTGATGAATTGAACAAGGTGGACCCTCTTGTAAACAAGTGTAATGCTTATAATTGGGTTGTCCACTCACAGTTAACAGTCTTTGTATTGAGTTTGTGCTTGAAATGTACTGTAGTTCTGCAAACTGCTAAATATTTCATTCAATCAAACACGTGAGCTTGTAAATCTGCTATTTTCAGTGTGCGACACGGTGCACAACCAAGTATAAATCTGGCATTATTAGTGACCAGAATGAGGAGGAAAACATTGAATAAAGGTTGGATTGTGTTCACTAGTCAAAGTAGTGAGCTGCATGTGCATGCGCACATCCCTCATTTGGGGCTTCGAAACAGTACAACAATTATGCTTTTCTGATGTGCTTGTCAGCGCTGCTCAGCAGCAGTGTCCCATGTCTAGCCTTGTTCCAGATGATGAGACAAGAATGACAGTAAGTTATACAAAAGAAGAACAAGAAGAGTGCATGTCAGTCCCCCCCCCTCCTCTCTCCTTCTCGCTCTGAAGTGTCGACTGGAACATAATGAAGTCACCACCACCAGTGTGGACTACACATGTTGTAAAATCACTGATCAAAGATGAGGTCTATAGAGGCTGGCTGGATTTTGACTCTGACTCTGCTTAAAATTATTATCAGCTTGCAGAGCTGATCATCAATGATCAGACTTTATAGTCTAATCACGTGGTGTGGCAAGATTTTCATGATTGGCTGGCCTCTAAGCCAATGGGAGACTATAGCCCTATACGGCCATCGGCCAATGGGAAGACCTTGACGGCTGATTTCACCCTTCTGCTGGGACACTAAGCCCCACGGCCAATGGGACACTAAACCTGTTCTCCTCTACCCACCACACCATGACTAGAGACTGCAAACGCGACTACAGAATAGCCTCGCATAGCCAGCCTTCATCTGCCCTAGGCAGATAGTCTGGCCCCTCTCAATTGTGGGAGGAGGACTTCACGGACGAAATGATGACGGCCAACCAGATTCGTCTGGATTCACCAGGCTATAACCAACCAGGGCCCAGTATTCATTTCAAATATGGGGTGGGACATTGCGAGAAAAATAAATAAAATAAATCTAACACTGGACAAATATCCACACACGGTGATATTAGTATCGATATGTGAGGCTAAACTACAGAAAGTCCCACTATATGGTACAATATGCAAGAGAATGGAATGCAAGTTGATATATAATGACTTGAGTCATATTATTTATTGCTTTAATTCAAGCAAATACATTTAAGTCAAGTTATCCCATTGTAACTTGAAAAATATCCCATTGTAACTTGAAAAATAGCAGATCTACAAGCTCATAGCGCGGCACCGAGTGCCGCGCTATGAACTTGTAGGTCTGCTATTTTTGAAAAATCGTGAAAATATTTATTTCAGAAAACTGGAGGATTTAGAAGATTTTTTAAAAATGTTGAGGTCAGGCGTAAATGGGTTAAGGAACTTGTGGTTCTGGTTGATTGGCTGGGTCAGCATTTTTTGCCTCTAAGGATGGCGATGTTGGAACACTTTTAAATTGGTATATATCGAAACTATACTAGCTGGATTGCAATGGAATTTGCAGCGCACCTACATGACCCTCAGAATATTATGAACCCTACTCTGACTGCATGGGCCATCTGGGAAACAGAATTAAGGTCCCTGTACACGCCTCAGTGTGGTCCTGGTCTGTGTCTTCAAAGTGTCCCTGAGCAAAATACTCGACTTGAAGAACCAGTTTTGGTTCCAGTTGGTAGTACCTATGACAGACCACATGTCTCACTTCTCTCCGATCTTAGTTTCCTGTTTCTCTAAAAATTACCTCCCACCCCCTAAAAAGTAGACAAAAGTCACCATAAACATAAATAATTAGGCTACTGCAAATAGCAAGAGAAGTAAGATGTATAGTGTGTGTGTGTGTGTGTGTGTGTGTGTGTGTGTGTGTGTGTGTGTGTGTGTGTGTGTGTGTGTGTGTGCGTGCGTGCTTGTGTGTGTGTAGAGTAGGCCTATATCCCAGGGCCAGTGTGAAAATCACTAATCCCATCTTCGAATGTCCCTGAGAGTTTATCTAGCTATTCCCTTCCAGTGGCCTAAGGTATAAATGCATAAACCATACAATTTAAATGTAGAATCATTGTCATAGTGATATTTGCTATACAAATTCTTGACAGAAACTTTTTTAAAGAAAATAAAATCATATTTGGCCACAATGCGCGCACACGCACGCACGCGCACACACACACACACACACACACACACACACACGCACGCACGCACGCACGCACGCACGCACGCACGCACGCACGCACGCACACACACACACACACACACACACACACACACACACACACACACACACACACACACACACACACACACACACACACACACACACACACACACACACACACACGCAGTATAACGTTCGCCTTTTTCACAGCTGATTGGCTGTGCTTTGATTACGCACGGCGCTAGGACCCGACGCCCAGCGTGGCATGGAGGAGCACATGGCAACGCGAAGCTCCTCTCCGCCCCGAGTGCGAGGGAGCGAGCAGCAAGTGACTGCTAATTCTCCAGCAACAACATCCTATTCCTCTCCTTTTTCTGTCGTGCTATGCTGAATTTCCATTCAGCTACGGAACACCGTAATGCAGCAGCTGCAAAGTTGCTGAATCTTTCCGCTGCTCCGCGTCTTTGCGCACAGAACGCGCGGACTAGAAGATGCTGAGAAGAAAACTTTTTGACAGCGTCTTCTTTCCCAACTGACTGACTGACAGTGAAGAAGTGAAGTGAAGCCGACGACCCGTACCAAACTACACAGATTGTAGTTACTATCCAGATCAAGTGAACTGTCTACTCTGTACTATGTTCGTGTTGTCATCATAACAGACGCCGAGCCCTGCTGCGCTTTCCCCCTTTCCTTTCCCCAAGCCAGCCAGGCAATATGAGAGACTGGCGCACGGATAACTTATGCTTTCTGGCTGCTCTCCACATCTTGTCCCTGTTGGCGGCAGTAGCAGCCGGCGACATCACCAGTAACTACACTCGTCAAGGTAAGTAATGAATGAACTGATGCATCATTAAGAACTGCCACTGCGTGGCCATGACGTTCGCTATGCTGTGCTGAGAATGGATACTGAGCCGAGGCTGTGTTGAATTGATGAAGAGTGTGGGAGAATTAATCTTAAAGCGTAAGATCCATCAGTGATGTGCACAGGGAAATACTTGTATGAACTCTTGAATGGCAGGTTGTTTATTAGGTGCCTTCCACTGTAGGGTATATAGCACAATTGCCCCTAATGACTGTTGAGGTACAGATATAGGCCTAGCCTTATTATCTCCTTGATATCAGAAAAGAGGACAGTTTTGTTTTGTATGCATCCTTCCTGTGTGTTGACTGTCTCCTGCTCAGAGAACAGAGATATATGGAACAATAGAAGGAAGTCAGGCTAAAGTCCGATTCATAGACGAAAACAGCAGACCTACTGACACTGTCTGCACGCTTGTTTAAACCATTAGATATATTTTCGGCGCGCGACACCGTCGTGCGACGGACTATAAATTAGACATGACCATGCTTGCTGGACTGGTCCGCAACTCTGCATAGATGGATGAGTTCACAGTCATGTTCAAAACAACGCAGTGGATGATATAATGTCACTGCATGCATGGCAAATTCTGTGTGCTGCTGAGGATACAAGCAAGTGACGGCATGTGGTGGAACAGAACAGCAGAAATATAGAGAGAAGAGACAGAAAATTGTGGCACAGTCAGGTCCCTCTGGGGTTTCTTCTGACAGGTGATGATGTAGCAAAATCCCAAAGTAAATAAACCGTCAACCAACTAAAAGAAACATTGGCTAAATTGTACCACTACCTATATATGCAGTGTGCTGTGTACAGTGTGTACTGCTTATTGAGCTGTTTGGAACTGCTTATGTCATTATAGTGACAGTATAATCACATCTCTTAATGATAATGTGAATTTAATGTGCACCTTAGAAACCAATGATGGGCGGACACACACACACACACACATACATACACTAGGTTGTTTGATTTAGGCCACTTTTAGTTTCTATAACAAACCGCCACTGATTGTCAGCTATGAGAAGCCCGTTTCGACTTTATACTGTAACATGACAGAGAACACATGATGGGACACATTACAGTTTGCATTACAGAGCTATCAAAAAATGGAGCTATGCCATCATAATCAGAGTAGAAAATCACACCTGTGTGAAATGAGTGGTGCAACTCTGTGTGGGGGCTCCTGGGGGGGGGGGGGGGGGGGGAGTTCCAAACCCACAGGAACGCACCCAGGGTGCCGGCCCGGTTCCAGCGAGCCGCCCCACGTCCGAAACGGTAGAGACAGAGTTACCATGTGGGGGTCCCCAGGGGTTCCCCGGAACATCCAGACCCCCAGGAACGCGCCCAGGGGGCCGGTTTGCGGCGAGCCGCCCCCATGGGCGTAGCTTGAACTTGACCCCTGGGGGTGCGAATGTCTGGGGGGAATCCCCAGACATTCACATGTGTGTGAGGCTGCGCAACAGTGACACTTAGTTGTGAAAACGCTATATTCGTACTCGGACGGACGGACCCAGGCAGCCAGCCAGGGACAGACACACATAGCTCCGTAATGGAGTGGTTGTTGCACCACTCAGAAATATATAGTACAAGAGCTGAGGGTGTTATCTCACACAGCCTCTTGCTGTGGGGTCATTCAATCTCCCACCCAGACCCAGAGGTTTGTCTAATGTGTGAACACAGGTGTATAAAAATAGTTTACTGCACCAGTAGAATCCAGAGTATAAAACGGGTTCAGTGTTCCTCTTTCGATGTTAAATCAAGATGCCAGAATGAGATTTTCACCCATTAAAAGGTGTTAATTTGGTAACTCTGCAACGTGTACAGCTAGGGATTTTGTGCACTCTTTCCTAGTTAATTTAACACAGAGTTTCGCTGTATACTGTGTGGGTGCGCCGCATCGGAAGAGAGCGGCAGCTCCTCTTTGATGTCTGCTGCTGGATCCTTTTGTGAGCCATTCACTGTGGCCTCCCACCTCCTCCACGCAGTTCCATCATGATGTACTTCCCTGGGTGCATTCATCTGTATTTTTAATTTTTTAGAGGGGGGTGGGGTAGAGAGAAGAGAGTAGAGGTCTCTATGAGTTCAGTGCAAAAATAGTTGGGAGTTGGGAGTGGTTCTTTTTTGGAGGAGGGGGGGGAACACAATAATGTATGTAGGGGATGTTTCAGTGTGGAGGAGATGAAGATGAAAGGGCCGCAGTTTGCAGAGTTTGGCTCCTGGCATTATGCTGTAACTGCAGTTAAAAAAAAGAATCATAGTACTGTTGTACTACATGCATGTACAGTATGCATGCACACAGACACTACACCACAGACGCACACCTTTTGCACGCACACAGACATGCATACACACACACACACGCACGCGTGCACGCACACACAGGCATACAAATTATGGTCTTTCCCTCTGCAACCCACCCCACTTGGACATCATAACTGCTTTAAGGTCAGCCCTTATCACATTAATAGTATCTGCAACATGTGAGTCATAGGGCACCCTAAGGCGTAACATCACTATCTTCACGAGTTCAGCTTGAACTTCTTAACTTGTATTATTCACATTTAAACGGCAGAAGGGACAGGATAAAACAATATATCCTCTGCTTCTGTCTATATGTTATACTCACAATCTCTCAAACTTCTCTTCTCACTCTTCCTCTCCCGTTCTACTAACACCCTCCCACTGAGCATTTTTTTTTTTTAATATATATTTTATGGAGGGACAGACAGTAGGCTGACAGGAAAATGGAGAGAGATGGGGGGAAGACATGCAGTAAAGGCCGTCGGGATCGGGAGTCGAACCCGCGGCACACTGCTAGACTGGATTACCAGCCAAGGTGCCTGGACCACTGAGCCATGGCCCAGGCCCCACTGAGCATTTTTGTAGTCTAATAGTCATAGACGTCTAATGGATAAAAAAATTGTCTAAAAATGAAGTTTTTTAGCAGTCTAGGCTTAGATTAGACGTTGAATCTAATCTAATAAAACAACGTCGTTTCAACGTCTATATATAGACGGTCTACATTTAGACCTTGATTAGCCTGGCTAATCAAGGTCTAAATGTAGACCGTCTAGATATAGACGTTGAAATGACGTCGTTTCAACGTCTAATCTAAGCCTAGACTGCTAAAAAACTTTCATTTTTAGACTATTTTCACCCCAAGGACAAGCTGGCAAATGGCTTTTTAACCGATTCTGGGCGGGAACCCCTTTTGGTGTTAGCATTATGTTATGCTTTAGCTATTGAAAAATAGCAGATCTACAAGCTCATAGCGCGCCACCGAGTGGCGCGCTACGAGCTTGTAGGTCTGCTATTTTTGAAAAATCGAAGAACGACTGACATAGAAACATAGCTTTTTCAGAAAACTGTCAGGATGTAGAAGACATTTTTAGAATCTGATCTCAGGTCATTTAGACGTCTAAAAGCCGAACATCGCTCAGTGGGCTCCGTTTCTCTCTTGTCTCTCTCTCTTCATCAGTAACCGTAAAACTATAAGAGCAGCAGAGTGGAATAGTCTCACTTCACGTATTTCAGCTGTGTACCTTTAGGTTTATCTGTGGTTCGATAAACAATTACAGAAAATGATCTTGGTTGGATTAGAGGCGTGATATTGGTTTTAGACCACTGCGTTGGACAACAGAATTAATTGAAAGGATTAGATTGTCTCGGATGTTGGGGGGGGAAAAAGAAATCGGAGAACTTTGCCACGGACACACACACACACACACACACACACACACACACACACACACACACACACACACCCCAAGGGAAATATATTTTTATTGCACCAATTCAAACATTTGCACATTTCACCAATTCAAAGTGCTTTAAACAAAACATTTAAAGCATTAAGACATTAACAAACACAGAACATTAGGACATTTGAATACAATTGAAAAATAAGAGGAAGTTAAAGTAAAACAGACAGATAAGATAATAGAATAGAATTACAATGCAGAAGAGTTGATAAAAAAATCTAAATTGGTAGTTTTCTGTGAGTTTCCAGACACGTGGTGCATAAATAAAAATCACACCCGTGTGAACTGAGTGGTGCAAACCCCCCCCCCCTCTCTCTCTCTCTCATTAGCAGGCAACAGTGCAGCACTATCTCTCTCTCTCTCTGTTTCTGTCACAACAGTGCCACTTTTGGTACTCATTGGTACTGGTGCTCATAGTCACACACAAACATGAACACACGGTTGAACACAGACATTGCTGTTCCTTAGAGTGGTTGCACCACTCAAAAACTGAATGTTGCTTCTCCACGTTTAGTCTGAGTCTGGGTCCAGGAAACAGACCTGTCCCAGACGACCCGAGAGGTCTGGATGGTTCATGACGTATCACAAGATCAGAGATGTATTAGATTCTAAGCCATTCAATGCTTTATCAATCAAAACGAACAGTAGTATTTTAAAATCAATTCTTTGACAGACAGGGAGCCAGTGTAAAGATCTGAGAACTGGATATGATCCACTTTTCATATTAGTTAGAACTCAAGCAGCAGTGTTCTCAATACACTGCAACTGTCACATTTCTTTAGGGAAACCGCACGCACAGTTGCACACACTACTGTACCTTTCCAAGGTGCAGAGGTACATACAGCCTTTCAGCACTGTTTCTTGGGATGTAACTCACACACACACATGCCCCCCTCTGGGTGTGTGGCAGAACGACGATGATGCATGGCTGTCACCCTTTTGAGACAACTAAATGAATGATTTTTTTGAGTGGTGCAACCACTCCAAGGAACAGCAATGTACGTGTTAACCTATGTGACTATGTGACTCTGTGTTAACCTATGTGTGTGACCATGAGTACCAGTAGGGGCAAAAGTGGCGCTGTTGTGCCAGAAACAGAGAGAGAGAGATAGTGCTGCACTGTTGCCTGCTAATGAGAGACAGAGCGTGAGAGAGAGGGGAGGAGTTGCACCACTCAGTTCACACGGGTGTGATTTTTTATTTGTATAGCACCTTTCCAACATGACACCCCCACCCCACCCCAGCTAAAGCCATTTAGGAAATAACCTTTCCCTTGTCTGCCTCTCACAGCCAGATGAGCGGTCAGCGATAGGCATTTTGAAGACTGGGTGATTTAGCATCCTACTGCTCGTCTCGCTGCTGCTGCTTTGCTTTAAGCCTGAGTAGCACATCGTAAATAGAGTAAGACGATTTACACTTACAGGCTTGGGCTTGTACTAGATCTGCTGTTTTCGAGGCACAACACTGTCGTATGACGGAGTAAGTATTTAGAATACGGTACGGTGGTATGTAGTGTGCCACACCGCCATGAACATAAACACATGCCACAGGCTGGGACACTTGATGCATGTGGCGATCGCGCCTTGTATTTTAAGTCTTCAGCAGGGGAGGAGGAATGCAGAGCGATAGAGTAAGACAGTGAGGGGCTAGAATAGGGAAAAGAGAGTACTACAAAGAGAGGCACATTCAAAACGGGCAGGGAAGCCGTCACATCATCATGTCCCAGACAAGTTGGCGTTGGACAGCAAATGGTGCCGTGGATCGCTCACGGAACATTTTCAGAATCTACTCATGTTAGCTCGCGTTGGGGGAGCTCTGAAGTCCCAACAACACTCATAAGAATAGATTCTAAGCCAGATGTTTCCAAGAACCCCGTCCAATCCTCCACCAGGGTGTTCTGCTGAAGAAACAATTCTGTAGTGTGTGCGTGTTTGTGTGTTTTTGGGGGGTTTGATTATTGATTGATTGAAATATGTATTAACAGTTTGCAGAATTACAGTACATTTCAAGCACAGACTCAATACAAAGACTGTTAACCGTGAGTGGACGACCCATTAAGCATTACACTTGTTTACAAGAGGGTCCACCATGTTCAATTCATCATTGGGGGGGTGCTGCCTGTGACCACCTAGTTATTGATACACAAATAAGTGTACGAATGCAGAATGGAAATGGATGTTGCACTGGGATTTTCAGACTGCAAGTTGCTCTAGGGCTCCAATCAATGAGAGGATCTGAGGTGCAATACGGGAAGGGGGGCGTAATTGTACAAAGCTGAGGTCAATGAAGTGACTTTTGAGGTGTGCGCACTGCGCAGCGATGATGTTCATCAATAGCAAGTACAGAAACAAGATGATTCCTTCATGAGTGTGGGCTGTATCCAGATGTGCTCCTCAACCTTTAGCCTTTCAACTGTAGAGGCTTTCAAGATCTGTAGCTATGTTTAACAACTGAGAAAACATATGAACATATGAATTGAAATACCATTTTGGGTTGAAAGCGTACATTTGAGACATCTGAGGCTGCATGTATTTGCTTTGCACATTGCCTCTGTAGCACTTGAAGGCCTGTGTCAATCTGACCATGCATGATGTGCACATGCATGCATGCCTTTGTCTGTGCATTCTCATATGGTTGCATCTCTGTTGAAGATATTACAAAAATACGACCCATGGGGTGTATCTGTCTTTTTCATATGATTCTTATGATTGTGCCAGTGAAGATTCTTGGACCATTCTATCGCACAGCTGAGCTGACAGGTGGCCCAGCATGTGTGATGAATCCCTGAATACTCCAAGCAGAAATCCCCAAAGTATTGAGACATAATGCCCAAGTTAACCAAGGACAAGCTGGCAAAATTGGCTTTTTAAGTCAACACTTCCTCCTGCATTACTACTGTATGTCTGCGGGGTTGGTTGCAGGGCTGGACTGGGACAAAAATTCGGCCCGGTCATTTTCGCGTGAATTTGGCCCAGACCGGCCCACCACAACCAGCGCGCAGATAGCAGAAACTCTACCGCCCACTCCGTCGAGGCACACACAAACATACAAGCCCTAATACCACCACTTTTACAGAACAACATAAATGATACAAACCAACAGACAACTACACAACCCTTTTGTAGAGGGTTTATTTGTCACTCACTGATACAGGTACAGTGAAATTATCATGATGGCACTGGCAGAATTGCAGCACGCCCGGACCTTTCCTGGTGGCCTGCCGCCTATTGGCCTGCCTGCCTGTCATTTGTTTTTTTATCATGGCGGCCCCCTACGGTCGCGGCTCACCGGGAATATGCCTGGTACGTCCTGTGGCCAGTCCAGCCCTGGTTGGTTGTGATGCGCAGCACCAAGGCAGCGCGAGCATACATGCGTGCATGTAACTAAAGTCCATGCATCCCTCACACACTGTCTGTCTCTGCCTAATTATGTATTTAGCCGCAGATCCCCATTTGAAAGGAGTTTGTGCCATGAGGGACACTCATAAGGGAAGATTTTTGAGTGGTGCAACCACTCCAAGGAACAGCAATGTCCGTGTTAACCTATGTGACTATGTTTGTGTGTGACTCCTGTGTGACTATGTACCAGTAGGGGCGCTATTGTGCCAGAAACAGAGAGAGAGAGAGATAGTGCTGCACTGTTGCCTGCTAATGAGCGAGAGAGAGAGGGGGGGGGGGGGGGAGTTGCACCTCAGTTCACACGGGTGTGATTTTTCTTTTTTTAGGGGCGCTAGCCCCTCCTATATTCAGCTATTAGTGTAGATATTCGTCTTACACAAACATTATATTTCCGTTGACAATGAATGGAGAATTTACGTCATATGTAGACGAGCAAATCGGCTATTTTCGTCCTACAGAAAGATTCAATTCCCATTGACAATGAATGGAGAATTTACGTCATATGCGTCTCTCCCTGTTGATGTACGATGATAAGAGCGCTCCTCACTTCACACGGGCGTGATTTTGAAGATTCTAGTTCCTAATTTTGCTGGGCACCCCCTGGAACGCTCTCAAGGTACCCTTGGGGGGTCCCCAGACACCAGTTTGAGAACCACTGGCATACATATCCAAAGAGGTAACTTAACTTAAAAAAAAACTTAAAAAGAAAAAACTTAAAAAGAAAAAACTTTAAAAAAAAAACTTAACTTAAAAAGAAAAAACTTAAAAAGAAAAAACTTAAAAAGAAAAAACTTTAAAAAGAAAACTTAAAAAAAAATCTTTAAAAAAAAAATCTTAAAAAAATAAAATAATAAAATATAGGAGGGGCTACCTTAAAGTACGTAATTTATTCTAATTGTTGTTATTGCAATTTACGAGCTGCGTTCGCTTCCCGCGTTCGCGCGTCTTACTTGTCTGCGCAAAACGATGGACACAACCAAGTATAACTCAGGCCTTAGGGACCCTCCTGAGCCCCAAGGGCTCTAGTGGTGCAGCAGACTGAGGAGTCTACTGTTACTATTACCTCACCATGATCCACTGGCCTTTTGTGTTTATCCAATCAGACCTATAATGGGCTGGCCTGTTTGGAATTGGGGGGAGGACGGAGGAGGAGGGTCCCACATGTAGCATTAACCCCCGCTCAAGCTCAGCTCTAATTACTACACTCTTGCAGAGGTTTATCACTCGGCAATGAGAAGGTAGATGCCCGAGAGAAGAAGTAATGGTAAAAAGTAGGCAAAATGAAAGTGTCCCTCTGCTTTCTTCACTCCCATCTCATTTCGCTCCGTTTTCCTTGTAGTGGGTTCTAGCCCAGCCCCGATACGTTCCCTCAGTCCGTACGCTCATTCTGTAGCTCCGAGATGAGGTCACATCCACGCCCCCTCCCCGCTGCGGTTCAGAAACGGCGCATGGTTTCCTTCAGGAACGCTTCTTACCCGTTTCTGCACATTGAATCCAAAAAAGTGAAGGAACACTAATAAGGTTGGGCGATATGCCAATGTTTTTCAATCGCCCATCGTCTGTCCAAAAATCGCCGATGGACGATATATTCGTGTCATAAAAGTAAAGTCAGAACAGCTCACTACAGGTCGCAAAAAAGCCAGATCTACAAGCTCTCAAGGCGCCGCGTCCTGCCTGCTTTTGCAGCGCCGTTCGCTACGCGTTGAGAGCTTGTAGATCCGTCTATTTTTGCAGCGCAGCTGCGCAGCCAGGGTAACAAAATAAAAAATAAGTTACAGGTGGAGATGAAGTGAAGTTGGAACGGACAAGCAGCTGCAACTTGCAAGCCAAGCTAACATCACAACCACTGGCTGGTGACAGTGTTGTTAGCCGCAGCAACATGTAGCCTGCCCTTGTAACTTCTCCTCCTCCCCGGAGAACTCTTGCCTCCCCGCACCGTCGGAGGGCTGCTGCTGTTGATCCACAAGCTCTCAAGGCATCGCGTCCTGCCTGTTTTTGCAGCGCTGTTCGCTACGCGTTGAGAGCTTGTAGATCTGTCTATTTTTGCAGCGCTGGTGTCGGGGTTCGTTCACATTGTCAATAAAAAAATAACCTAGATTACAGGCGGAGATGAAGTTCAATCAGTGGGTTGAATCAGTAGCTAAACTAAGCGCTAAACTAACGATCCCCGAGCCTACACTAGCAGCCTGTTTTTTATTTTCCCCCCGACTTCACGGGTGGCGCATTGGGATTGTGATGAGACACGAGACAGCAGTGTGCATTCTGTTGTGACTGTATATTATTAAACTGCATGGGTCTGGACTCCGGAGCATAAACAACATGTAGGCTACAGTACAGTAGCCTCCCTCGGCTCGGTCCCTCCCAGCCTTTACTCTGGCTGCCAGAGTGTTCCCCGATGCTGCGGTGCGGGGACTGGGAGCATACCATTACGGGAGGAGGGGTTTTCCACCCGGCCGCTGTTACTACTTTGCTGGCCCAAATTGATTTTGCAAAAGAAAAAAATCGTCCCGAAAAATCGCCTAATAAAAATATTCGGCGATTGGACTCGTACATTCGCGATTGACGATAGATTCGTATCGTCACCCAACCCTAAACACTAACGTGCTAAACTAATTTAAACTTAGGAGCAGCAATCCAAGTTTAAACGGTTAAACGAGCGTTTAAATCGGTTGTTTAGTCAGCCGCTTCCATGTTTTTCAAGGAAGTTGTGCGCGTGCATGTCGAGTGAACTGAAGTCAGTTGGAAATCTAATTCCACATTCGACCAGGGGAGGCGCCGGGGAGGCGCTAAAGCTTTTCAACTTCCTTGAAAAACATGCTAAACATTAAACAACCGATTTAAACGCTTGTTTTAACCGTTTAAACTTGGATTTTCTTGGCCGCTCCTAAGTTTAAATTAGTTTAGCATGTTAGGCGACCTTCACTTTTTGGATTCAATGTGCAAAAAAGGGTAAGAAGTGTGCCTGGTTGAAACCATCCGCCGTTCCTGAACCGCGGCAAGGAAGCTCTGAGAGCTTGACTGGGCTGTGCCATGACACTTTCATGGACACTTTCATGGGAGCCAAACTCACACCGGAAGTGCAATGAATACATGGCAGTGAATGGAGCCGGCTGGACCAGCTCATAACAAACATTATTTATGAACAATTGAGACCTTTTGTAAAGTAATCACTTCTGGAAAATAACAGAAGACATGTAACACATTAGTGTCTGCTGTGTTGCTATTCGATGTGTACACTGTGTAATCTTTATAGAGGTATGGTATCTAAAGAGCACAAAGTACCTTTCTGAACGCACCAAGTATCGCGAGACTTCCCACCGTTTCCTGTCTGGCAGCCAAATATCGCGATACTTCGGAGCCAGAAACGATACCTGCTGCTGTTTAGATCCTCAGATGAAATTATATACTGTGCACTCTGTGCACATCGAAAAGTAAGTGATTAGAAAACAACCTGTGATATGTCTTCTGTTATTTTCCAGAAGTGATTACTTTACAAAAGGTCTCAATTGTTCATAAATAATGTTTGTTGTGAGCTGGTCCAGCCGGCTCCATTCACTGCCATGTATTCATTGCACTTCCGGTGTGAGTTTGGCTCCCATGAAAGTGTCCATGAAAGTGGGGGCGTGGATGTGACCTCATCTCGGAGCTACAGAATCAGCGTAGGGACTGAGGGAACGTATTGGGGCTAGTTCTAGTCTTGCTTTTTGGTATTGAATGATTTGCTTGGGATGGCATGACAAATCTGCCTTATACCTTCCTCTCTCTCACTATTATCTTTTTTCCCTCTGTCTCTATAGATATCTTTCTGTATAGGCTAAGGGGTCTTCTAGGTTATGGAATAGTAACGCACA